>NC_061094.1:2742628-2747628 GCF_015104395.2 Macrobrachium nipponense
GAAAGTCATACTTCTTTTTGATGGAGGAGTTTTGCTTCAAAATTCATTTAGAAAATTGGCTAAAAATAGGAGAAGGAACTTGAAATTAAAAGCAGTTTATAAAAGATTTAATTTGAATCCAATATTTTTAATAGTTTTGTCCGGTTTTTAATAACTGATTTTATTTCAAAAATTATTTCAAAACTAAACTAAAATTCGGGAAATAAATGTAACATAAAATCATTTAGGAAATATACAAATTTTGTGTACAATATTTTTGAAAGTTTTTACCTCCTTTATTTTGTCCGTTTTTTTATATCAAAAAACAATTTAGGAATAGCCTGAAAAAGTGATTTTTGGTTCAAAAAATCATTTAAGAAATCAAATAAAAGAAATGACAACGAATATAACAAAAATTTTAAATCATTTCAATACATATACGAAACTTTAAAGATTTTTTAAACATTGATTTGTCTTTAAAGAATCATTTAAAATATCGGCTAAAAATAGGTCAATAAATTTATCATAAAATGGTTTGCAAAATATTTCACTTCATCTTAGCTGTTTTCTGTTTCAGTCACTGTAAACTCTTAAAAAAAGTAAAAATCTAAAACAGAAAAAGGATTGAAAAAATTTCAGATTAAATGGGTTTCTTGCTCTACTTTTTTATAGATGATTTTTGTTTAAAAATTTTTTCAGAAATTTCTTTAAAAAGGATCATGAATGTAACATAAAACGTTAAAAAAAGTTAAAATTTTAGTACTAAATTTACGAAACTTTTTAATTTTTTTATATATTTTTTATTAAAATGATTGTTTTAAAAAACTGCTACAGTTCCAAAAGTAATTTGATTTGAATACAATATTTAAAAGGATTTTCACTCACTTTTTGATGACTGATTTTTATTTTAGAAATTAATATAATATAATATTTTTGAAGGATTTTTTTTTTATGACTGGTGTTTTTTTTATATCATTTAAAATATCGTCTAAAAATAACACAATGAATTTAAAATAAACAGAGTTTTAAAATAATACAGTTTGGATACAATATTTTGGGAGTTTTGCCTTCCTCTTTATGACTGATTTTGATACCGAAAATCATGTAAAAATACCCCTAAGAAGGGGACAATGGAAGTTTTAAAATAATTTCAATTTTTGCATAGTAATTTTGAGTTTTTCCTCTTTTTGTTGGCGGATTTTTTTTAAAAAAACTATTACAAAATTTGCTTAAAAAAGAAACCTAAGAAAGCTTCAAAAACATTTCAATTTTACTATAAATAGTGTATTTGAATAAAAAAAAGGACAAAATAAGAGACCTAAAAAGCTTTAAAAATTATTTCAATTTAGATATATTTTACCACACACAGTGTATTAAAATCATAAAAAGACAAAAAAGATACTTAAAAAAAAGCCTTAAATATTTCAATTTAGATACAATATTTTACCATAAATAGTTTATTTAAATTAAAATATATTTGTTTAACATTTTTATGGTACGTTAATTGTCAAAATTTATGCGATTTTCAAATGATTTAAAAGCAGCTTAAAAAAGAATTTAATTTATATACAATATTTTAAATAAATTTACCGTTTTTTAGGACTAATTTTTATTTAAAAAATTATTTAAAAATTGACCTAAAATAGGGCAATGAATAGCACATAAAAATTTAAAACAAATATCAATTTTTGAGTTTTTCCTCCTTTGTTAAGGCTGTTTGTTGATAAAATTAATTAGAAAAACAACTAAAAATTAGTGAAAAACAAAAATATTTAAACATATTCTAAATTAAATACAATATTTTTTTTAGATTATGACCTCTATCTGATGAGTTCTTTTTTCTCAAAAGGCTTTTAAAAATCACATAAATATATGAAATTTAAATGTAACTTAAAGAGTATAAAACGATATTAATATTTCAATTTTAGTACAAAATCTTGTTTTTTTTTTCATACATTTTTGTTTGAGAGTTTTACCCTCTCTTTGGTGACTAATTTTCATTTCAAAAATCAATTAGAAAATCGCATAAATTTTTAGTAGATTGATTAATGTAACATGAAAAGTAATAAATAATATTTAAATTTTACCACTTACTTTGGTGGCTGTTTTCTGTTTCAATTAATCATTATAAATATTCTCTAAAAAATAGTTCAAAAAATGAAACGGAGAAAAACTCTTAAATATGTAATTTTAAATGCAATATTTTTGGGCTTATTGGCTCCCTTTTTGGGAGTTTTGCCCTCTTATTTGGTGACATAGTGAAAAATATTGTATTTAAATTGAAAGATAAAAAAATTGATTTCTTCGCCCACCCCCCTTTTTCAGGCTATTCTTATATATATTTTTGATACAAAAATCCGCCAAAATAAAGGAGGAAAAACTCTCAAAAATATTATGTAAAAATGTATATATTTTTGAAAAGATTTTGCTAAATTTATTGCCCGAATTTCAGGTGTTTTTTGAAATAATTTTCGAAATAAAAATCAGTCATCCAAAATCAGGCAAAATATTAAAAATATTAGATTCAAATCAAACCTATTACAAACTGCTTTTAATTTGAAGTTCATTATCCTAATTTTAGCTAATTTTCTAAATAATTTTTTGAAACAAAAATCATCCATCACAAAGAGGAATGAATTTCAAATAGGCATGTTAAAATAATTATTCAATTTTTGGATTGTACACTCATTTTTATGACTGATTTTTTTTCAAATATAATTATAAAAATCGCCTAAAAATGGGACAAGAAATATAGCATAAAAAGTTTCAATAAATACACCAGTTTTTGCACAATATATTTATGTTTTTGTCTTTTTGTTTGAAAAATACTCAAAAATGCTAAAAACAAAATTAAACTGAAAAAAGCTTAAAAAATATATATCAATTTAAATGAAATATTTAAAGTGTTTTAGTCCTCCTTTAGATGTGTGATTTTTGTTTCAAAAATCTTATAAAAAACCACTTACATTTAAAAAAAAAGTTTAAACATTTAAAAAAAAAAAAGTGTTTAATTTTTGAGTTAGTTTTCATCTTCTGTTGCAAGATTTTTGTGTCAAGAATCATTATAAAAATATCCTAAAAAAGAGGAAAAAATACAAGATTTATGATAATTTTACATTTGATTTAATTCTGACTTCTGTTTCCATAATCATTTCGAAAATTACCTAAATCAGGACAATGAATATAACATAAAAGAACGGTTTAAAAATAATTAATTATGAACTAAAATTGTTGGGAGTTTTTCACTCCATTTTGATAACTAATTATAAAAATCGCATAAAAAAAGACAAAAAATGAAACTAAAAACCTTATTTGAATTTATATGCAATATTTTTGTTTTTGGCATCTTTTTGATAAATGATTTTAGCTTTTGTCTAAATTATAATTTTGTACTCATTTTCATATTTTTTTAAATAATTTTTTTAGATAACAATCAGTTATCGAAATAAGGGGGAAAATTCTTAAAATACTGTATTTATTCCGTTTTCCCCCTTTTTTAGCGAATTTTTATATTGATTTTTGAAACAAAAAGTAGCCAAAATAAAAAAGGAAATATACTCAATAATATTTTGCAGAAATTTATAGATGTATTTTTTTTTAAACATTTTAACGTACCTATTTCTAGGCGATAAAAATAATTTTTGAAATAAAAATCAGTCATCAAAAATGAGGAGGCTATCAAAGTTAGTGAATTCAAATTAATTTTTTAACTGATTTTAATTTTAAATACATTGTCTTGTTTTAGCCAATTTTCTGAATGATTTTTGAAACAAAAATCATCCATCAAAAATAGGAACAAACTGTCAAACATATTGTACAAAAATTAAAATACTTTTAAATATTATTTTTGAAATAGAAATCTGTCATCAAAAACATAAGAAGATTTCAATCGACTTTTGAGTGATTTTTGAAACAAAAATCAATCATCAAAAAGATAAGAAAATTTCAAAAAAATTGCGTACTAAAATTGCAATATATTTAAATGATTTTTAAAAAAATCTTTTATTGTTTCTCTATTTCATTTTGTTTTTTTAGGCGATTTTTATGATGAGTTTTTGAACAAGAAAACTGCCAACAACCATTGAATAAGACTCTCAAATGTTTTGTGCAATAATTGATATATTGTCCTAGTTTTAGGCGATTTTCCTAATGATTTTTGATATATAAGCCAGTCATAAAAAGAAGAAACTAAAAATATCATAATGGAAATTATTTATTATTTAGCTGTTTTTTTTTATATTCATTATCGAATTCCTATGCAATTATTAAAGTGATATTTAAAAGAGAAAATAGGCCATAAAATAAGAGCGAATCTAACAAGAATATTGCATCTTATTTAAAATATTTTTTTAGCTTTTTTCTTTTTGATTTTTGTCTTTGACGGTCGATTTTTCTATTATTTTTTTCTACAAAAACCAGCAATAAAAAATAACTGTCATAAATATTGTTAAAAAATATAAATATTTTTAAAAAATTTTGGTTACATTCTTTTTAGTCGATAGTTTAAATAATTTTTGGAAAAAAAATCAGTTATAAAATAGAAAGCAAATCACCCAAAATTACTGTATTCAAATTAAAATATTTATTAGATTTATTTTTGTTTTAGATTGAGTGTCCTATTTTTAGGCAAGTATTGAAATGTTCTGTTAAACAAAAACTAGTCTCAATAAGGGAGCGAATAGGCGTTATATAATATATCATTTTAAATAGATATTGTATATAAAATGATATATTTTTAAAGCTTATTTCTTTTTCATTTTTCTAATTATTTTTTAAAGAATTTTTATAATGATTATTTGAAACATAATGTGCTAAAATTTAAATAATTTTCAGGTATTTTCATATTATAAATAAAAAAATAAATAAAAAATAAATTAAGAAGTGAATAAAAATTATTAAAAATAGAAAAATAAAAAATAAAAATAATAAAGAAAGAAATAAAAAACTAATAAATATATAAATAAATATAAATAAGTGAAAAGTAAATAAATGAAAATGAAAAAATAAATGAACAAAAATAA
>NC_061094.1:2757628-2762628 GCF_015104395.2 Macrobrachium nipponense
TATATTTTTAGTTTTGTTATTTACCATTTATTTATTTATTTTTTATTTAGTTTATTTTTAGTTATTTACTACTATTTATTTATTTATTTATTCTTCCATTTCATTTATTAATTTATTTGTTTTTAGTTTTTATTTATTTATTTTTCATATATTTTAATTGATTTTTTTATTTACTTATTTTCTATTTTTACTTATGCATTTATCTATTTATTTATTGTCATTTATTATTGATATATTTTTATTTATTTAAATTTTATTATTGTTATTTATTCATTTATTTTGTTTTTTTTAATTTAAAAAAATAAAAAATTTTAATTTAATTTATTTATTTACTTACTTCCTTTTTTTATTTCTTAATTAATTAGTTATTTATTTAATTTCTATTTTCTTTTTTATTTATTTTGTTAATTATTTCTTAATTTATATTTTTAATTTATTTTTGTTTTTATTTATTGTTTAGTTATTTTTTTTTCATTTCTATTTATTTCTTATTTTTATTTATTTATCTAATTTGTTATTATTTATTTAGTTTTTAATTTGTTACTTTTATTAATTTTATTTTGTATTTTTGTTTTCATTTTTTAATTATTTATTTATTTTTTCTTTTATTTATTTATTTTTCATTTTTATTTGATAATTTCTTTTTTGATATTTTATTTTTATTTTATTTTTATTTTTTATTTATTTATTTTATTATTTATTTTATTGCGGTATTTACTTCTTTATTTTTTAACTTTAATTTATTTATTTTATTTGGATTTCTTTAGGTTTATTTAGCTTTAATTTTATTTAATTTACTTTTTATTATTTTATTTCATTTTTGTTTTACTTTTTTAATTTTTTAATTTATTTATTTTATTGTTTCATTTTTATTTTTTATTTTATTTTATTTCTTTTATTTTATTAATTTTAATTTTCATTTTAATTTGAATTTAATTTCTTTTGATTTTAATTTTTATTTTATTTAATTTATTTTTCATTTTTTAAATTTATTATTTTTAGTTTATTTCTTTAATTTACTTTCTTTATTTTGTTTTAACTTTTTAATTTATTAATTTATTTATTTATTGGATTTATTTTTAATTTATTATTAGTTGTTTTTTTTCTATTTATTTATGTTTTATTTATTAATATTTTTATATCTATTTATTTTATTTATTATTTTTATTTTTTGTTTTTATTTATTTATTATTTATTTATTTTTCAATTATTTATTCTTCAATTTATTTATTTATTATTATCTATTTATTTATTTATTTTTATTTGTTATTCATTTTCATTTATTGTTTTGAAACGAGTCCAAAACTATAATAAATTTTTTTCGTCTCCTTTTTAGTGAATTTTTATAATTAATTTATACACAAAAATCTGGATTCAAAAGATGGAAAGAAACTCAAAAATTGTGTACCACAATTGAAACTTTTTGTTAAGAGTTATTAATATCACTCTTATTGACCTAAATAGTTTTTTAACAGATTTTTTAAACAAAAATCATACATCTAAAGGAGGATGAAACGCGCCAGATATTTAATTGAAATCGATATATATTCAGTTTCATTTTTTTTTTTTCATTTTTAATACTGATTTTTGAAAAAAGTTAGACCACCAAAAAGACAAAAACCTAAAAATTACTGTGCAGAAACTGAAATATTTCTTAAAACATTTTATGCTACATTCATTCTCCCAAAAAGAGTGGACAATCAAAAAATTGAATAATTATTTCAACATGTTTATTTGAAAGTCATTCCTCTTTTCGATGGATGAGTTTTGTTTCAAAATTCATTTAGAAAATTGGCTAAAAATAGGGAAGGAAGGAACTTGGAATTAAAATCAGTTTTAAAAATTAAAAGATTTAATTTTTGGAATCCAAATATTTTTATTTTTAATAGTTTTGCCAGGCTTTTAATAACTGATTTTATTTCAAAAATTATTTTCAAAACTAACCTAAAATTCGGGAAATAAATGTAACATAAAATCATTTAGGAAATATATAAATTTTTTGCACAATATTTTTGAAAGTTTTTACCTTCTTTATTTTGTCCGTTTTTATATAAAAAACCAAAAAGTTATTTTTGGTTCAAAAATCATTTAAGAAATCAAATTAAAAAAATGACAACGAATATAACATAAACATTTTTAAATCACATTTCAATTCATATACGAAACTTTTAAGATGTTTTAAACATTGATTTGTCTTTAAAGAATCATTTAAAAAATCGGCTAAAAAAATAGGTCAATAAATTTATCATAAAATGGTTTGCAAAATATTTCACTTCATCTTAGCGGTTTTGTTTCAGTCATTATAAAAATCCTCTTAAAAAAAAGTAAAAATCTAAAACAGAAAAAGGCTTAAAAAAAATTTCAGTTTAAATGGGTTTCTTACCCTTCAGTTTTATAGATGACTTTTGTTTAAAAATTATTTCAAAAATTTCTTTAAAAGTAATTTGATTTGAATACAATATTTAAAGGATTTTCCCTCACTTTTTGATGACTGATTTTTATTTTAGAAATTAATATAATATAATATTTTAGAAGGTTTTTTTGTCCTTTTTGATGACTGGTGTTTTTTTAATCATTTAAGATAGCGTCTAAAAATAACACAATGAATTTAAAATAAACAAAGGTAAAAATTATAGTTTAGATACAATATTTTGGGAGTTTTGCCTTCCTCTTTATGACTGATTTTGATACCGAAAATCATGTAAAAATACGCCTAAGAAGGGGACAATGAAAGTTTTTAAATAATTTCAATTTTTGCATAGTATTTTTGAGTTTTTCCTCTTTTTGTTTCCGGATTTTTGTTTAAAAAACTATTACAAAAATTGCTTAAAAAAGAAACCTAAAAAAGCTTCAAGATAAGAGAACTAAAAAGCTTTAAAAATGATTTCAATGTAGATATAATATTTTACCACACACAGTGTATTAAAATCATAAAAAGACAAAATAGATATCTAAAAAAGCCTTAAATATTTCAATTTAGATACAATATTTTACCATAAATAGTTTATTTAATTAAAATATAGTTGTTTAACATTTTTATGGTACATTAATTGTCAAAATTTATGCGATTTTCAAATTATTTAAAAGCAGTTTAAAAAAGAATTTAATTTGAATACAATATTTTTAATAAATTTACCGTTTTTTAGGACTAATTTTTATTTAAAAAATTAGTTAAAAATTGGCCTAAAATAGGGCAATGAATAGCACATAAAACATATATCAATTTTTTAGTTTTTCCTCCTTTGTTAAGGCTGTTTGTGATTAAAATTAATTAGAAAAACAACTAAAAATTAGTGAAAGACAAAAACATTTAAACATATTCCAAATTAAATACAATATTTTTTTTTAGATTATGACCTCTATCTGATGAGTGATTTTTTTCTCAAAAGGCTTTTAAAAATTGCATAAATATATGAAAATAAATATAACTTAAAGAGTTTAAAACAATATTTCAATTTTAGTACAAAATCTCAAAGTTTTTTTTTTCATATTTTTGATACATTTTTGTTTGGGAGTTTTACCCTCTCTTTGGTGACTAATTTTTATTTCAAAAATCAATTAGAGAATCGCCTAAATTTTTAGTAGATTGATTAATGTGACATGCAAAGTAATAAAAAATATTTAAATTTTACCACTTACTTTGGTGGCTGTTATCTGTTTCAATTAATCATTATAAAAATTATCTAAAAAATAGTTCAAAAAATGAAACAAAAAAGCTCTACAAATATGTAATTTTATATGCAATATCTTTGGGCTTATTGGCTCCCTTTTTGGAAGTTTTGCCCTCTTTTTGGTGACATAGTGAAAATAATTGTATTTAAATTGAAAGGTAAAAAAATCTTTTTCTTCGCCCACCCCTCTTTTTCAGACTATTCTTATATTTATTTTTGATATAAAAATCCGCCCAAATAAAGGAGGTAAAAACTCTCAAAAATATTATGCAAAAATTTATATATTTTTTAAATGATTTTGTCCGAAATTCAGGTGTTTTTTTAAATAATTTTCGATATAAAAATCAGTCATCAAAAATCAAGCAAAATATTAAAAATATTAGATTCAAATTAAATCGTGTACAAACTGCTTTTAATTTGAAGTTTATTGTCCTAATTTTAGCCAATTTTCTAAATGATTTTTGATGCAAAAATCTTCAATCACAAAGAGGAATGAATTTCAAATAGACATATTAAAATAAATATTTTGGATTGTAAACTCAATTTTATGACTGGTTTTTGTTCAAATATAATTATAAAAATCGCCTAAAAATGGGACAAGAAATATAGCATAAAAAATTTTAATAAATATTCCAGTTTTTGCACAATATTGTTAGGTTTTTGTCTTTTTGTTTCAAAAATCCTCGCAAAAATGCTAAAAACAAAATTAAACTGAAAAAAGCTTAAAATATAAATCAATTTAAATGAAATATTTAACGCGTTTTAGTCCTACTTTAGATGTGTGATTTTTGTTTCAAAAATCTTTTAAAAAACCACATATATTTAAAAAAAAAAGTTTCGATTTTGGTACACAATTTTTGAGAGTTTTTTTTCATCTTTTGATGCAAGATTTTTGTGTCAAGAATCATAAAAGTCGTCTAAAAAGGAATGAAAAATTTATGATAATTTTATAACATAAAAGAACGGTTTAAAAATAAATTATTATGAACTAAAAGTTTTGGGAATTTTTCACCCCATTTTGATAACTAATTATAAAAATCGAAAAAAAGGACAAAAAATGAACTAAAAACCTTTTTTTTTTTTTATTGAAAATTATATACATATATTTTTTTTTATTTTTTTTTTTTTTTTTTTTGCATCTTTTTGATAAATGATTTTAGCTTTTGTCAAAACTTTAATGTTATATTCAGTTTCATATTTTTATTAAATTATTTTTTAATAAAAATCAGTTATCGAAATAAATACGAAAATTCTTAAAATACTGTATTTATTCCGTTTTCCACCTTTTTTTAGCGAATTTTTATATTGATTTTTGAAAAAAAAATAACC
>NC_061094.1:2772628-2777628 GCF_015104395.2 Macrobrachium nipponense
AAATTTATGCGATTTTCAAATGATTTAAAAGCAGCTTAAAAAAGAATTTAATTTGAATACAATATTTTAAATAAATTTACCGTTTTTTAGGACTAATTTTTATTTGAAAAATTATTAAAAAATTGGCCTAAAATAGGGCAATGAATAGCACATAAAAATTAAAAACATATATCAATTTTTTAGTTTTTCCCCCTTTCCCCTTTTTTGGTTAAGGGCTGTTTGTTGATAAAATTAATTAGAAAAACAACTAAAAATTAGTGAAAGACAAAAACATTTAAACATATTCCAAATTAAATACAATATTTTTTTTTAGATTATGACCTCTATCTGATGAGTGATATTTTTTCTCAAAAGGCTTTTACTCGCATAAATATATGAAAATATATAACTTAAAGAGTTTAAAACAATATTAATATTTCAATTTTAGTACAAAATCTTAGTTTTTTTTATACATTTTTGTTTCAGAGCTTTACCCTCTCTTTGGTGACTAATTTTTATTTCAAAAATCAATTAGAAAATCGCCTAGATTTTTAGTAGATTGATTAATGTAACATGAAAAGTAATAAATAATATTTAAATTTTACCACTTACTTTGGTGGCTGTTTTCTGTTTCAATTAATCATTATAAAAATTCTCTAAAAAATAGTTCAAAAAATGAAACGGAGAAAAACTCTAAAAATATGTAATTTTAAATGCAATATTTTTGGGCTTATTGGCTCCCTTTTTGGGAGTTTTGCCCTCTTATTTGGTGACGTAGTGAAAAATATTGTATTTAAATTGAAAAATAAAAAAATCGTTTTCTTCGCCCACCCACCTTTTTCAGACTATTCTTATATTTATTTTTGATACAAAAATCTGCCCAAATAAAGGAGGTAAAACTCTCAAAAATATTATGCAAAAATTTATATATTTCTTAAATGATTTTGCTACATTTATTGCCCGAATTTCAGGTGTTTTTTGAAATAATTTTCGAAATAAAAATCAGTCATCCAAAATCCGGCAAGCATTTAAAAATATTAGATTCAAATCAAACCTATTACAAACTGCTTTTAATTTGAAGTTCATTGTCCTAATTTTAGCTAATTTTCTAAATAATTTTTGAAACAAAAATCATCCATCACAAAGAGGAATGAATTTCAAATAGGCATGTTAAAATAATTATTCAATTTTTGGATTGTACACTCATTTTTATGACTGATTTTTTTTTCAAATATAATTATAAAAATCGCCTAAAAATGGGACAAGAAATATAGCATAAAAAGTTTCAATAAATACTCCAGTTTTTGCACAATATATTTATGTTTTTGTCTTTTTGTTTGAAAAATCCTCAAAAATGCTAAAAACAAAATTAAACTGAAAAAAGCTTAAAATATATATATCAATTTAAATGAAATATTTAAAGCGTTTTAGTCCTCCTTTAGATGTGTGATTTTTGTTTCAAAAATTTTATAAAAAAAACCACTTACATTTAAAAAAAAAAACAAAAAAAAAGTTTCAACATTTAAAAAAAAAAAAGTTTTTAATTTTATTTTTGAGTTTGTTTTCATCTTCTGTTGCAAGATTTTTGTGTCAAGAATCATTATAAAAATATCCTAAAAAAGAGGAAAAAATACAAGATTTATGATAATTTTACATTTGATTTAATTCTGACTTCTGTTTCCATAATCATTTCGAAAATTACCTAAATCAGGACAATGAATATAACATAAAAGAACAGTTTTAAAACAAATAATTATGAACTAAAATTTTTGGGAGTTTTTCACCCCATTTTGATAACTAATTATGAAAATCGCATAAAAAGAACAAAAAATTAATAAAAACCTTATTTTAATTTATATACAATTTTTTTTTTTTTTGGCATCTTTTTGATAAATGATTTTAGCTTTTGTCTAAATTATAATTTTATACTCATTTTCATATTTTTTTAAATAATTTTTTTAGATAACAATCAGTTATCGAAATAAGGGGGAAAATTCTTAAAATACTGTATTTATTCCGTTTTCCCCCTTTTTTTAGCGAATTTTTATATTGATTTTTGAAACAAAAAGTAGCCAAAATAAAAAAGGAAATATACTCAATAATATTTTGCAGAAATTTATAGATGTATTTTTTAAACATTTTACGTAATATTTCTAGGCGATTTTTAAAATAATTTTTGAAATAAAATAAAAACAGTTCATCAAAATGAGGGAAAAAGCTATCAAAGTTAGTGAATTCAAATTAATTTTTAACTGATTTTAATTTTAAATACATTGTCTTGTTTTAGCATATTTTCTGAATGATTTTTGAAACAAAATCATGCATCAAAAATAGGAACAAACTCTCAAACATATTGTACAAAAATTAAAATACTTTTAAATATTATTTTTGAAATAGAAATCTGTCATCAAAAACATAAGAAGATTTCAACCGACTTTTGAGTGATTTTTGAAACAAAAATCAATCATCAAAAAGATAAGAAAATTTCAAAAAAATTGCGTACTAAAATTGCAATATATTTAAATGATTTTTTAAAAAATCTTTTATTGTTTCTCTATTTCATTTTTTTTTTTTAGGCGAGTTTTTATGATGAGTGTTAGGAACAATCGTTTGCCGATTGTTCCCTGGTGGATTGTTGCCTCCTTTGTTTTTGTTTTTTAATTGCTGGCGAGTTGACGTCTGTTGGATGGCGTCAAACTTCGTCAGTCAGGTCCTGGAGGGGAGAACAACCAGTCAGGTTCAGAGAGGCAGTCTTGGCAGCAGAGCAGCGGAGAGTATCTGAGGACGAGTTGGTAGTTGTATCAACCCTGTCGTGAACATCCAGTGGTCGAGGAGGACTTCATATTGTATCTGAGGACGAGATGGTTGTTGTGTCAACTCTGTCTTGATCGTCCAGCATTCGAGGAGGATGTCCAGATTGTCTCCAAGGACGAGGTGGTTGTCGTATCGGCTCTATCTTGATCGTCCGGCATTGGACTGTTGTCCTCATTGCTTGAGGTAAGTGTTCCCGTTTTTGCTCTGTGTAACATTATGCCACTTTAGTGTTAATTCTCATTTATTATTATGCTGCCGTTTTTACATTTATTTTAAGCGTTATTTCACTGCTTTTTCAATGTGTTTGTGTATTATGCTGCCTGATTTTGTATATGTATTTATGTACTGCACTGCTTTTTCATTTATACCGTGGTCCTCTATATATATGATGTCGCTTTTATTATATTAGTTATGCTGCTTATGAAATTGTTTGTTGAATTGTACGAGAATCACTTAATTGGATTATTACTGTTGCTGCCTTTATTATTTAATCCATTGTGTATGTTTATTTTGTTTTATCATGGACCTGACTAACTTGTACATTTTGTATATAATAAAACTAATTTTAGGTAATTTTTTGGTTTTGTTTATGCTCCTCCTTCCTTTGTTTGTCACCTGTCGTCAGTCAGAATGGCCCAATTGCTTATTTTTAACGAACCTGTCGATCTCGAGAGTCGAGATCGTAATAATGAGTTTTTGAACAAGAAAACTGCCAACAACCATTGAATAAGACTCTCAAATGTTTTGTGCAATAATTGATATATTGTCCTAGTTTTAGGCGATTTTCCTAATGATTTTTTTATATTAATAAGCCAGTCATAAAAAGAAGGAAAAAAAGTCTTTAAAATATCATTATGGAAATTATTTATTTATTTTAGCTGTTTTTTTCTTTGTTATATTCATTATCGAATTCTTATGCAATTATTAAAGTGATATTTAAAAGAGAAAATAGGCCTCAAAATAAGAGCGAATCTAACAAGAATATTGCATCTTATTTAAAATATTTTTTTAGCTTTTTTCTTTTTGATTTTTGTCTTTGACGGTCGATTTTTCTATTATTTTTTTCTACAAAAACCAGCTAATAAAAGAGAAACTGTCATAAATATTGTTCAAAAAATATAAATATTTTTAAAAACTTTTGGTTACATTCTTTTTAGTCGATAGTTTAAATAATTTTTAAGAAAAAAAATCAGTTATAAAATAGAAGCAAATCACCCAGAAATTACTGATTCAAATTAAATTATTTATTAAATTTATTTTTGTTTTAGATTGAGTGTCCTATTTTTAGGCAAGTATTGAAATGTTCTGTTAAACAAAAACTAGTCTCAATAAGGGAGCGAATAGGCGTTATATAATATATCATTTTAAATAGATATTGTATATAAAATGATATATTTTTAAAGCTTATTTCTTTTTCATTTTTCAATTTTTCTAAATTATTTTTTAGAGATTTTTTATAAATAATTTTTGATTATTTTAAACAAATTTGCTAAAATTTAATAATTTTCAGGTATTGTTTCATATTATAAATAAAAAATAAATAAATAAATTAAGAAGTGAATAAAAATTATTAAAAATAGATAAATAAAAATAAATAAATGAATAAATAAATAAAAACTAATAAATATATAAATAAATAAATAGAAGTAAATAAATGAAAATGAAAAAATAAATGAACAAAAATAAATGAATCGAAAAAAATAAATAAATTAAATATAATTAATAAATAGAAAAAATGAATAGAAATAGAAAATAAATAAAAAAATAAAAAAATAAAAATAAATTAAAATAAATAAATTAATATATAAATAAAATAAATAAATAAAATAAATCAATAAAAATAATTCAATAAATAAATAAATAAATAAAAATAAATAAATAAACAAATAAAAAAATTTTAAAATAGAAAATAAGAGAAATTAACACAAAAAATAAATAAATTAATTAAAATAAATAAATAAAAGGTATAACTATAAATAAATATGTAATAATTAAAATAAAAAAAATATTATAAAAATACATGAATAAAAAATAATAAATAAAAATAAATAAATGAATAAATATTAGAGTAAAAAAATATTAGAAAATAAATATGTAAATAAACTAATAAAAGAATAAATAAATAAAGTATATAAATAAATAAATATATATGTATAAATAAATAAATGGATAATAAATAACTAAAAAAATAAATAAAAATAAGTCCA
>NC_061094.1:2787628-2792628 GCF_015104395.2 Macrobrachium nipponense
TTTTGTTAAGAGTTATTAATATCACTCTTATTGACCTAAATAGTTTTTTAACAGATTTTTTAAACAAAAATCACACATCTAAAGGAGGATGAAACGCGCCAGATATTTAATTGAAATCGATATATATTCAGTTTCATCATTTTTAATACTGATTTTTTGAAAAAAGTTTAGACCACCAAAAGAACAAAACCTAAAAATTACTGTGCAGAAACTGAAATATTTCTTAAAACTTTTTATGCTACATTCATTCTCCCAAAAAGAGTGGACAATCAAAAAATTGAATAATTATTTCAACATGTTTATTTGAAAGTCATTCCTCTTTTTGATGGTTGACTTTTGTTTCAAAATTCATTTAGAAAATTGGCTAAAAATAGGAGAAGGAACTTGGAATTGAAAGCAGTTTATAAAATATTTAATTTGAATCCAGTATTTTTAATAGTTTTGCCAGGCTTTTAATAACTGATTTTATTTCAAAAATTATTTCAAAACTAACCTAAAATTCGGGAAATAAATGTAACATAAAATCATTTAGGAAATATATAAATTTTTTGCACAATATTTTTGAGAGTTTTTACCTCCTTTATTTTGTCCGTTTTTATATAAAAAATCAATTTAGGAATAGCCTGAAAAAGTGATTTTTGATTCAAAAATCATTTAAGAAATCAAATTTTAAAAATGACAACGAATATAACATAAAAAATTTTAAATCACATTTCAATTCATATACGAAACTTATAAGATTTTTTAAACATTGATTTGTCTTTAAAGAATCATTTTAAAAATCGGCAAAAAAATAGGTCAATAAATTTATCATAAAATGGTTTGCAAAATATTTCACTTCATCTTAGCGGTTTTCTGTTTCAGTCATTATAAAAATCCTCTTAAAAAAAGTAAAAATCTAAAACAGAAAAAGGCTTAAAAAAAATTTCAGTTTAAATGGGTTTCTTACCCTTCTGTTTTATAGATGACTTTTGTTTAAAAAATATTTCAAAAATTTCTTTAAAAAGGATCATAAAACGTTCAAAAAAATTACAATTTTAGTATCAAATTTTCGAAACTTTTTCAGTTTTTTTTTTTATATTTTTTATTAAAATGATTATTTTAAAAAAACGGCTACAATTACAAAGTAATTTGATTTGAATACAATATTTAAAGGATTTTCCCTCACTTTTTGATGACTGATATTTATTTTAGAAATTAATATAATATTTTAGAAGGTTTTTTTGTCCTTTTTGATGACTGTGTTTTTTTAATCATTTAAAATAGCGTCTAAAAATAACACAATGAATTTAAAATAAACAAAGGTTAAAAATAATAGTTTAGATACAATATTTTGGGAGTTTTGCCTTCCTCTTTATGACTGATTTTGATACCGAAAATCATGTAAAAATACGCCTAAGAAGGGGACAATGAAAGTTTTAAAATAATTTCAATTTTTGCATAGTATTTTTCAGTTTTGTCCCTCTTTTGTTGACGGATTTTTGTTTTAAAAAAAAAAAACTATTACAAAAATTGCTTAAAAAAGAAACCTAAAAAAGCTTCAAGAATATTTAGATTTTACTATAAATAGTGTATTTGAATAAAAAAAGGACAAAATAAGAGAACTAAAAAGCTTTAAAAATGATTTCAATGTAGATATAATATTTTACCACACACAGTGTATTAAAATCATAAAAAGACAAAAAAGATATCTAAAAAAGCCTTAAATATTTCAATTTAGATACAATATTTTACCATAAATAGTTTATTTAATTAAAATATAGTTGTTTAACATTTTTATGGTACATTAATTGTCAAAATTTATGCGATTTTCAAATTATTTAAAAGCAGTTTAAAAAAGAATTTAATTTGAATACAATATTTTTAATAAATTTACCGTTTTTTAGGACTAATTTTTATTTAAAAAATTATTAAAAATTGGCCTAAAATAGGGCAATGAATAGCACATAAAAATTTAAAACATATATCAATTTTTGAGTTTTTCCTCCTTTGTTAAGGCTGTTTGTTGATAAAATTAATTAGAAAAACAACTAAAAATTAGTGAAAGACAAAAACATTTAAACATATTCCAAATTAAATACAATATTTTTTTTTAGATTATGACCTCTATCTGATGAGTGATTTTTTTCTCAAAAGGCTTTTAAAAATCGCATAAATATATGAAAATAAATATAACTTAAAGAGTTTAAAACAATATTTCAATTTTAGTACAAAATCTCAAAGTTTTTTTTCATATTTTTGATACATTTTTGTTTGGGAGTTTTACCCTCTCTTTGGTGACTAATTTTTATTTCAAAAATCAATTAGAGAATCGCCTAAATTTTTAGTAGATTGATTAATGTGACATGCAAAGTAATAAAAAATATTTAAATTTTACCACTTACTTTGGTGGCTGTTATCTGTTTCAATTAATCATTATAAAAATTATCTAAAAAATAGTTCAAAAAATGAAACAGAAAAGCTCTACAAATATGTAATTTTATATGCAATATCTTTGGGCTTATTGGCTCCCTTTTTGGAAGTTTTGCCCTCTTTTTGGTGACATAGTGAAAAATATTGTATTTAAATTGAAAGATAAAAAAATCTTTTTCTTCGCCCACCCCTCTTTTTCAGACTATTCTTATATTTATTTTTGATATAAAAATCCGCCCAAATAAAGGAGGTAAAAACTCTCAAAAATATTATGCAAAAATTTATATATTTTTTAAATGATTTTGTTACATTTATTGTCCGAATTTCAGGTGTTTTTTGAAATAATTTTCGATATAAAAATCAGTCATCAAAAATCAAGCAAAATATTAAAAATATTAGATTCAAATTAAATCGTGTACAAACTGCTTTTAATTTGAAGTTCATTGTCCTAATTTTAGCCAATTTTCTAAATGATTTTTGATGCAAAAATCTTCAATCACAAAGAGGAATGAATTTCAAATAGACATGTTAAAATAAATATTTTGGATTGTAAACTCAATTTTATGACTGGTTTTTGTTCAAATATAATTATAAAAATCGCCTAAAAATGGGACAAGAAATATAGCATAAAAACTTTTAATAAATATTCCAGTTTTTGCACAATATTGTTAGGTTTTTGTCTTTTTGTTTCAAAAATCCGCATAAAAATGCTAAAAACAAAATTAAACTGAAAAAAGCTTAAAATATAAATCATTTAATGAAATATTTGAAAGATTTAACGCGTTTTAGTCCTCCTTTACTTTAGATGTGTGATTTTGTTTCAAAAATCTTTTTTTTCATCTTTTGATGCAAGATTTTTGTGTCAAGAATCATAAAAGTCGCCTAAAAAGGAATGAAAAATTTATGATAATTTTATAACATAAAAGAACGGTTTAAAAATAAATTATTATGAACTAAAAGTTTTGGGAATTTTTCACCCCATTTTGATAACTAATTATAAAAATCGAAAAAAAGGACAAAAAATGAAACTAAAAACCTTATTTGAAATTATATACAATATTTTTTTTTTTTTTTTGCATCTTTTTGATAAATGATTTTAGCTTTTGTCAAAACTTTAATGTTATATTCAGTTTCATATTTTATTAAATTATTTTTTAATAAAAATCAGTTTATCGAAATAAATATGGAAATTCTTAAATACTGTATTTATTCCGTTTTCCACCTTTTTTAGCGAATTTTTATATTGATTTTTGAAAAAAAAAAAATAACCAAAATAAAAAAGGAAATATGCTTAATAATATTTTGCACAAATTTATAGATGTATTTTTTAAACATTTTACGTTCTATTTCTAAGCTATTTTTAAAATAATTTTTGAAATAAAAATCAGTCATCAAAAAGAGGGAAAAGGTATCAAAGTTAGTGAATTCAAATTAATTTTTTAACTGATTTTAATTTTAAATATATTGTCTTATTTTAGCCAATTTTCTGAATGATTTTTGAAACACAATCATCAATCATCCTTCAACAATAGGAACAAAATGTCAAACATATTGTACAAAAAAATAATATACTTCTTAATTATTTTTTTTTTTGAAATAGAAATCTGTCATCAAAAACATAAGAAAATTTTAACCGATTTTTGAGTGATTTTTGAAATAAAAATCAATCATCAAAAAGATAAGAAAATTAAAAAAAAAAATACCTACTAAAATTGAAATATATTTAAATGATTTTTAAAAATCTTTTATTGTTTCTCTATTTCATTTTATTTTTTGTTTTTAGGGAATTTTTTTTATGATAAGTTTTTGAACAAGAAACTGCCAACAACCATTGAATAAGACTCTCAAACAATTGATATATTGTCCTAGTTTTAGGCGATTTTCCAAATGATTTTTGAAATATAAGTCAGTCATGAAAAAGAAAGAAAAATTCCTGAAAATATCATATTGGAAATTATTTATTATTTAGCTGATTTTTTCTTTGTTATAATCATCATCGAATACTTATGCAATTAATAAAGTGATATTTAAAACAGAAAATAGGCCTCAAAATAAGAGCGATTCTAACAAGAATATTGCTTCTTAATTGAAATATTTTTTTAGCTTTTTTCTTTTTGATTTTTTTTTTTTTCTTTTCGGTCGATTTGTCTAATAATTTTTCAACAAAAACCAGCTAATAAGAAATGTAAAAAAACTGTCATAAATAGTGTTAAAAAATTTAAATATTTGTTTTAAATTTTTGGTTACATTCTATTTAGTCGATAGTTTGAATAATTTTTGGAAAAAAATCAGTTGTAATGAAAGGCAAAACACCCAAAATTACTGTATTCAAATTAAATTATTTATTAAATTTATTTTTGTTTTAGATTTAGTATCCTATTTTTATTTATTTATTTATTTATTTTTAGTTATTTTTTTATTTATTTATTTTTTTATTATTTATTTTATTTTTGTTTTATTTTATTTATTTTTATTTTTATTTATTTATTTATTTATTTTTATTTTTTTTTATTTTTTTAGTTATATTTATTTATTTATTTATTTATTTATTTATTTATTTATTTTTATTATTTATTATTTATTATTTA
>NC_061094.1:2800128-2805128 GCF_015104395.2 Macrobrachium nipponense
TAAAAATAGGTCAATAAATTTATCATAAAATGGTTTGCAAAATATTTCACTTCATCTTAGCTGTTTTCTGTTTCAGTCACTGTAAACTCTTAAAGAAAGTAAAAATCTAAAACAGAAAAAGACTTAAAAAAAAATTTCAGTTTAAATGGGATTCTTGCCCTACTTTTTTATAAATGATTTTTGTTTAAAAATTATTTCAAATATTTCTTTAAAAAGGATCATGAATGTAACATAAAACGTTAAAAAAAATTAAAATTTTAGTACCAAATTTTCGAAACTTTTTCATTTATTTTATATTTTTATTAAAATGATTATTTTAAAAAACTGCTACAGTTCAAAAAGTAATTTGATTTGAATACAATATTTAAAAGGATTTTCCCTCACTTTTTGATGACTGAATTTTATTTTAGAAATTAATAAATATAATATTTTTGAAGGATTTTTTTTTTGATGACTGGTGTTTTTTTAAATCTTTTAAAATACCGTCTAAAAATACCACAATGAATTTAAAATAAACAGAATTTAAAAATAATACAGTTTGGATACAATAGTTTGGGAGTTTTGCCTTCCTCTTTATGACTGATTTTGATACCGAAAATCATGTAAAAATACGCCTAAGAAGGGGACAATGAAAGTTTTAAAATAATTTCAATTTTTGCATAGTATTTTTCAGTTTTTCCTCTTTTTGTTTCCGGATTTTTGTTTAAAAAAACTATTACACAAATTGCTTAAAAAAGAAACCTAAAAAAGCTTCAAGATAAGAGAACTAAAAAGCTTTAAAAATGATTTCAATGTAGATATAATATTTTACCACACACAGTGTACTAAAATCATAAAAAGACAAAATAGATACCTAAAAAAGCCTTAAATATTTCAATTTAGATGCAATATTTTACCATAAATAGTTTATTTAAATTAAAATATATTTGTTTAACATTTTTATGGTACATTAATTATCAAAATTTATGCGATTTTCAAATGATTTAAAAGCAGCTTAAAAAAGAATTTAATTTGAATACAATATTTTAAATAAATTTACCGTTTTTTAGGACTAATTTTTATTTGAAAAATTATTAAAAAATTGGCCTAAAATAGGGCAATGAATAGCACATAAAAATTAAAAACATATATCAATTTTTGAGTTTTTCCTCCTTTGTTAAGGCTGTTTGTTGATAAAATTAATTAGAAAAACAACTAAAAATTAGTGAAAGACAAAAACATTTAAACATATTCCAAATTAAATACAATATTTTTTTTTAGATTATGACCTCTATCTGATGAGTGATATTTTTTCTCAAAAGGCTTTTACAAATCGCATAAATATATGAAAATAAATGTAACTTAAAGAGTTTAAAACAATATTAATATTTCAATTTTAGTACAAAATCTTAGTTTTTTTTATACATTTTTGTTTCAGAGCTTTACCCTCTCTTTGGTGACTAATTTTTATTTCAAAAATCAATTAGAAAATCGCCTAGATTTTTAGTAGATTGATTAATGTAACATGAAAAGTAATAAATAATATTTAAATTTTACCACTTACTTTGGTGGCTGTTTTCTGTTTCAATTAATCATTATAAAATTCTCTAAAAAATTTGTTCAAAAAATGAAGCGGAGAAAAACTCTAAAAATATGTAATTTTAAATGCAATATTTTTGGGCTTATTGGCTCCCTTTTTGGGAGTTTTGCCCTCTTATTTGGTGACATAGTGAAAAATATTGTATTTAAATTGAAAGATAAAAAAATCGTTTTCTTCGCCCACCCCCCTTTTTCAGACTATTATTATATTTATTTTTGATATAAAAATCCGCCCAAATAAAGGAGGTAAAACTCTCAAAAATATTATGCAAAAATTTATATATTTCTTAAATGATTTTGCTACATTTATTGCCCGAATTTCAGGTGTTTTTTGAAATAATTTTCGATATAAAAATCAGTCATCCAAAATCAGGCAAAATATTAAAAATATTAGATTCAAATCAAACCTATTACAAACTGCTTTTAATTTGAAGTTCATTGTCCTAATTTTAGCTAATTTTCTAAATAATTTTTGAAACAAAAATCATCCATCACAAAGAGGAATGAATTTCAAATAGGCATGTTAAAATAATTATTCAATTTTTGGATTGTACACTCATTTTTATGACTGATTTATTTTCAAATATAATTATAAAAATCGCCTAAAAATGGGACAAGAAATATAGCATAAAAAGTTTCAATAAATACTCCAGTTTTTGCACAATATATTTATGTTTTTTGTCTTTTGTTTGAAAAATCCTCATAAAAATGCTAAAAACAAAATTAAACTGAAAAAAGCTTACAATATATATATATCAATTTAAATGAAATATTTAAAGCGTCTTAGTCCTCCTTTAGATGTGTGATTTTTGTTTCAAAAATCTTATAAAAAAAACCACATACATTTAAAAAAACAAAAAAAAGTTTAAATTTTGGTACACAATTTTTGAGAGTTTGTTTTCATCTTCTGTTGCAAGATTTTTGTGTCAAGAATCATTATAAAAATCACCTAAAAACGAGGAAAAAATACATTTATGATAATTTTACATTCGATTTAATTCTGACTTCTGTTTCCATAATCATTTCGAAAATTACCTAAATCAGGACAATGAATATAACATAAATGAACGGTTTAAAAATAAATAATTATGAACTAAATTTTTGGGAGTTTTTCACTCCATTTTGATAACTAATTATAAAAATCGCATAAAAAAGGACAAAAAATGAAACTAAAAACCTTATTTGAATTTCTATACAATATTTTTGTTTTCTGGCATCTTTTTGATAAATGATTTTAGCTTTTGTCTAAATTTTAATTTTATATTAATTTTCATATTTTTATTAAATTATTTTTTTAAATAACAATCAGTTATCGAAATAAGGGGGAAAATTCTTAAAATACTGTATTTATTCCGTTTTCCCCCTTTTTTAGAGAATTTTTATATTGATTTTTGAAACAAAAAATAGCCAAAATAAAAAAGGAAATATACTCAATAATATTTTGCACAAATTTATAGATGTATTTTTTAAACATTTTACGTTCTATTTCTAGGCGATTTTTAAAATAATTTTTGAAATAAAAATCAGTCATCAAAAAGAGGGAGAAGCTATCAAAGTTAGTGAATTCAAATTAATTTTTTAACTGATTTTAATTTTAAATATATTGTCAAATAGGAACAAACTCTCAAACTTATTGTACACAAAGTAAAATACTTTTTAAAATTATTTTTGAAATATAAATCGGTCATCAAAAACGAGAAAATTTTAACCGATTTTTGAGTGATTTTTGAAACAAAAATCAGTCATCAAAAAGATAAGAAAATTTTAAAAAAATTACGTACTAAAATTGCAATATATTTAAATGATTTAAAAAAATCTTTTATTGTTTTTCTATTTCATTTTTTTTAGGGAATTTTTATGATGAGGTTTTGAACAAGAAAACTACCAACAACCATTGGACAAGACTCTCAAATGTTTTGTGCAATAATTGATATATTGTCATAGTTTTAGGCGATTTTCCAAATGATTTTTGAAATATAAGTCAGTCATGAAAAAGAAGGAAAAAGTCCTAAAAATATCATATTGGAAATTATTTATTATTTAGCTGTTTTTTTCTTTGTTATATTCATTATCGAATTCTTATGCAATTATTAAAGTGATATTTAAAAGAGAAAATAGGCCTCAAAATAAGAGCGAATCTAACAAGAATATTGCATCTTATTTAAAATATTTTTTTAGCTTTTTTCTTTTCGATTTTTGTCTTTGACGGTCGATTTTTCTAATATTTTTTCTACAAAAACCAGCTAATAAAAAGAAAACTGTCATAAATATTGTTAAAAAATATAACTATTTTTTAAAAATTTTGGTTACATTCTTTTTAGTCGATAGTTTAAATAATTTTTGGAAAAAAAATCAGTTATAAAATAGAAAGCGAAACACCCAAAATTACTGCATTCAAATTAAATTATTTATTAGATTTATTTTTGTTTTAGATTCAGTGTCCTATTTTTAGGGAATTTTTGAAATGTTCTGTTAAACAAAAACTAGTCTCAATAAGGAAGCGAATAGGCGTTATATAATATATCATTTTAAATAGATATAGTATTTAAAATGATATATTTTTAAAGCTTATTTCTTTTTTATTTTTCTAACTATTTTTTAGAGAATTTTTGTAATGATTATTTGAAACAAAGTAATGTGCTAAAATTTGAATAATTTTCAGGAATTTTCTTATAAATAAAAAATAAATAAAATATAAATTAAAAAGTGAATAAAAATTTATAAAAATAAATAAATAAAAATAAATACATAATATTAAATAAAAAATAATAAATATATAAATAAATAAATAGAAGTAAATAAATGAAAATAAAAAATAAATATAAAT
Organism: Macrobrachium nipponense; assembly: GCF_015104395.2. NCBI lineage: Eukaryota > Metazoa > Arthropoda > Malacostraca > Decapoda > Palaemonidae > Macrobrachium > Macrobrachium nipponense. The sequence goes on from NC_061094.1 coordinate 2,804,534, forward strand.
GAACAAAATAAAAAAAATCGAAATAGAAAAAATAAAAATAAATAAATAAATAAAAGGATAAAAATAAAATAAAATAAATAAAAAAATGAAACAAAAATAAATAAATAAATAGATAAATAAATAAATAATAAAAATAAACAAGATAAATAAATAAATGAATAAATAAAAATTTTAAAAAATTAATAGACCAAAAAAATTAAAATAAATAAATAAAAAGAAATGTATAACAAAAAAATAAAAAATGATAAGTATAAATAAATATATAATAGTTTAGAGTAAAAAACTATTTAAAAATAATGTGATAAAACTAAAAATAAAAGAATAAATATAAAAAAAAAATAAAAAAAAAAAATATATATATATTATAAAATATATATATAATATATATATATATATATATATATTTTATATATATATAATCTATAGATACATAAATAAATAGAAAAAAACAATAAATAAAAATAAGTCAATAAATTAAAAAACTAAAAATAAGAAAAATAAGAAATAAGAATAAATAATAAAACTAATAAATAAAAAAGAATCAAAAAATAAGTGAAAAAATGAATAGATATAAATAAAAAAAACAATAATAAGA
>NC_061094.1:2822628-2826599 GCF_015104395.2 Macrobrachium nipponense
GGACAATCAAAATATTTAATAATTATTTTAACATAGTTATTTGAAAGTCATTCCTCTTTTTGATGGATGAGTTTTGCTTCAAAATTCATTTAGAAAATTGGGTAAAAATAGGAGAAGGAACTTGGAATTAAAAGCAGTTTATAAAAGATTTAATTTGAATGCAATATTTTTAATAGTTTTGCCCGGTTTTTAAAAACTTATTTTATTTCAAAAATTATTTCAAAACTAACCTAAAATTCAGGCAATAAATGTAACATAACATCATTTAGGAAATATATAAATTTTTTGCACAATATTTTTGAGAGTTTTTACCTCCTTTATTTTGTCCGTTTTTTGTATCAAAAATCAATTTAGGAATAGCCTGAAAAAGTGATTTTTGGTTCAAAAATCATTTAAGAAATCAAATTTAAAAAATGACAACGAATAAAACATAAAAAATTTTAAATCACATTTCTATTCATATACGAAACTTTTAAGATTTTTTAAACATTGATTTGTCTTTAAAGAATCATTTAAAAAATCGGCTAAAAATAGGGCAATAAATTTATCATAAAATGGTGTTAAATATATAATTTTTTGCAAAATATTTCTCTTCGTCTTAGCGGTTTTCTGTTTCAGTCATTATAAAAATCCTCTTAAAAAAGTAAAAATCTAAAACAGAAAAAGGCTTAAAAAAATTTCAGTGTAAATGGGTTTCTTGCCCTTCTTTTTTATAGATGATTTTTGTTTGAAAATAATTTCAAAAATTTCTTTAAAATGGATCATGAATGTAACATAAAACGTTAATAAAAATTACAATTTTAGCACAAATTTCCGAAACGTTTTCAGTTTTTTTTATATTTTTTAAAAACCGGCTACAGTTGAAAAAATAATTTGATTTGAATACAATATTTAAAGGATTTTCCCTCACTTTTTAATGACTGATTTTTGTTTTTAAATTAATATAATACATAATATTTTGAAGGTTTTTTTTTTTTTGTTTATTTGATGACTGGTGTTTTTTTTAAATCATTTAAAATATCGTCTAAAAATAACACAATGAATTTAAAATAAACAGAGTTTGAAAATAATAGTTTGGACAATGAAAGAATTAAAATAATTTCAATTTTTGCATAGCATTTTTGAGTTTTTCCTCTTTTTTTTGGAGGATTTTTGTTTAAAAACCTGTTACAAAAAATTGCTTAAAAAAGAAACCTAAGAAATCTTCAAAATATTTCAATTTTACCATAAATAGTGTATTTGAATAAAAAAGGACAAAATAAGAGACCTAAAAAGCTTTAAAAATTATTTATATTTAGATATAATATTTTACCACACAGTGTATTAAAATTATAAAAAGACAAAAAAGATACCCAAAAAAAGCCTTAAATATTTCAATTTAGATACAATGTTTTGCCATAAATAGTTTATTTAAATTAAAATTTATTTATTTAAATTTTTATGGTACATTAATTGTCAAAATTTATGCGATTTTCAAATGATTTCAAAGCAGTTTAAAAAAGAATTTAATTTGAATACAATATTTTTTAATATATTTACTGTTTTTAGGACTAATTTTATTTCAAAAATTATTTAAAAATTGGCCTAAAATACGGCAATGAATAGCACATAAAAATTTAAAAAACATCAATTTTTGAGTTTTTCCCCCCCTTTGTTAAGGCTGTTTGTTGATAAAAAATTAATTAGAAAAAAACTAAAAAAAATTAGTGAAAGACAAACATCAAAAAATTTTCCAAATAAATACAATATTTTTTTGTTTTTTTTTAGATTATGACCTCTATCTGATGAGTGATTTCTTTTTGTCTCAAAAGGCTTTTAAAAATCGCATAAATATATGAAAATAAATGTAACTTAAAGAGTTTAAAACAATATTTCAATTTTAGTACAAAATCTTAAAGTTTTTTTTTCATCTTTTTGATACATTTTTGTTTGAGAGCTTTACCCTCTCTTTGGTGACTAATTTTTATTTCAAAAATCAATTAGAAAATCGCCTAAATTTTTACTAGATTGATTATGCAACATGAAAAGAAAGTAAAAATATATTTAAATTTTTACCACTTACTTTGATGGCTGTTTTCTGTTTCAATTAATCATTATACAAATTCTCTAAAAAAATAGTCCAAAAAATTAACAGAGAAATCTAAAAATATGTAATTTTAAATGCAATATCTTTGGGAGTTTTGCCCTCTTATTTGGTGACAGTGAAAAATGTTGTATTTAAATTGAGAGATAATTTTAGGATTGTACACTCATTTTTATGACTGATATTTTTTTTTTCAAATATAATTATAAAAATCACCTAAAAATGGGACAAAAATATAGTATAAAAAGTTTTAATAAATATTCCAGTTTTTGCACAATATTTTTAGGTTTTTATCTTTTTGTTTCAAAAATCATCATAAAAATGCTAAAAACAAAATTAAACTGAGAAATATTGATAAAATATATATCAATTTAAATGAAATATTTAACGAGTTTTAGTCCTTCTTTAGATGTGTGATTTTTGTTTCAAAAATCTTTTAAAAAACCACATACATTTAAAAAAAAAAAGTTTCAATTTTGTTACACAATTTTTGAGAGTTTGTTTTCATCTTCTGTTGCAAGATTTTTGTGTCAAGAATCATTATAAAAATAACCTAAAAAAGAGGAAAAAATACAAGATTTATGATAATTTTGCATTCAATTTAATTCCGACTTCTGTTTCCATAATCATTTCGAAAATTACCTAAATCAGGACAATGAATATAACATAAAAGAACGGTTTAAAAAAATAATTATGAACTAAAATTTTTGGGAGTTTTTCACCCCATTTTGATAACTAATTATGAAAATCGCCTAAAAAAGGACAAAAAATGAAACTAAAAACCTTATTTTAATTTATAATCAATATTTTTGTTTTTTGGGCATCTTTTTGATAAATGATTTTAGCTTTTGTCTAAATTTTGATTTTATATTCATTTTCATATTTTTATCAAATTATTTTTTAAATAAAAATCAGTTATCGAAATAAGGACGAAAATTCTTAAAATACTGTATTTATTCTGTTTTCCCCTTTTTTTAGCGAATTTTTTGATTGATTTTTGAAACAAAAAGTAGCCAAAATAAAAAAGGAAATATACTCAATAATATTTTGCACAAATTTATAGATGTATTTTTTAAACATTTTACGTCCTATTTCTAGGCGATTTTTAAAATAATTTTTGAAATAAAAAACAGTCATAAAATGAGGGAAAAGCTATCAAAGTTAGTGAATTCAAATAAATTTTTAACTGATTTTAATTTTAAATACATTGTCTTGTTTTAGCCAATTTTCTGAATGATTTTTGAAACAAAAATCATCTATCAAAAATAGGAACAAACTCTCAAACATATTGTACAAAAATTAAAATACTTTTAAATATTATTTTTGAAATAGAAATCTGTCATCAAAAACATAAGAAGATTTTAACCGACTTTTGAGTGATTTTTGAAACAAAAATCAATCATCAAAAAGATGAGAAAATTAAAAAAAAATTACGTACTAAAATTTAAATATATTTAAATGATTTTTTAAAAAATCTTTTATTGTTTCTCTATTTCATTTTATTTTTTAGGCGATTTTTATGATGAGTTTTTGAACAAGAAAACTGCCAACAATCATTGAATCGAATAAGACTCTCAAATGTTTTGTGCAATAATTGATATATTTTCCTAGTTTTAGGCGATTTTCCAAATGATTTTTGAAATATAAGTCAGTCATAAAAAAGAAGGAAAAAGTCCTAAAAATATCATAATGGAAATTATTTATTATTTAGCTGTTTTTTCTTTGTTATATTCATTATCCAATACTTATGCAATTATTAAAGTGATATTTAAAACAGAAAATAGGCTTCAAAATAAGAGCGAATCTAACAAGAATATTGCATCTTAATCGAAAAATTTGTTTACTTTTTTCTTTTTGATTTTTGTCTTTTTCGGTCGATTTTTCTAAT
>NC_061094.1:2827099-2854599 GCF_015104395.2 Macrobrachium nipponense
CAAAAATCACACATCTAAAGGAAGATGAAACGCCCTAAATATTTCATTTAAATCGATATATATTCAGTTTCAATTTGTTTTTTTCATTTTTATAATGATTTTTGAAACAAAGTTAGGCCACCAAAAAGACAAAAATCTCAAAAATATAGTGAAGAAACTGAAATATTTCTTAAAACTTTTTATGCGTCATTCATTCTCCCAAAAAGAGTGGACAATCAAAAAATTAAATAATTATTTTAACATGTTTATTTGAAAGTCATTCCTCTTTTTGATGGATGATTTTTGCTTCAAAATTCATTTAGAAAATTGGCCAAAAATAGGAGAAGGAACTTGGAATTAAAAGCAGTTTATAAAAGATTTAATTTGAATGCAATATTTTTAATAGTTTTGCCCGGTTTTTAATAACTGATTTTATTTCAAAAATTATTTCAAAACTAACCTAAAATTCGGGCAATATATGTAACATAAAATCATTTAGGAAATATATAAATTTTTTGCACAATATTTTTGAGAGTTTTTACCTCCTTTGTTTTGTCCGTTTTTTTGTATCAAAAATCAATTTAGGAATAGCCTGAAAAGGTGATTTTTGGTTCAAAAATCATTTAAGAAATCAAATAAAAAAATGACAACGAATATAACGTAAAAATTTTTAAATCACATTTCAATTCATATATGAAATTTTAAAAAATTTTTAAACAATGATTTGTCTTAGAAGAATAATTTAAAAATCGGCTAAAAATAGGGCAATAAATTTATCATAAAATGGTTTTATATATATATATATTTTTCAAAATATTTCTCTTCATCTTAGCGGTTTTCTGTTTAAGTCATTATAAAAATCCTCTTAAAAAAAGTAAAAATCTAACACAGAAAAAGACTTAAAAACATTTCAGTTCAAATGGGTGTCATGCCCTTCTTTTTTATAGATGACTTTTGTTTAAAAATTACTTCAAAAATGTCTATAAAAAGGATCATGAATGTAACTTAAAACGTTAAAAAAAATTACAATTTTAGTACCAAATTTTTAAAACTTTTTCAGTTTTTTTTATATTTTTATTAAAATGATTATTTTAAAAAAACGGCTACAGTTCAAAAAGTTATTTTATTTGAATACAATATTTAAAGTATTTTCCCTCACTTTTTTATGAATGATTTTTATTTTAGAAATTAATATAACATAAAATTTATGAAGTTTTTTTGTTTTTGTTTTTTTGGTGACTGGTGTTTACTTTAATCATTTAAAATATCGTCTAAAAATAACACAATGAATTTAAAATAAACATAGTTTAAAAATAATACAGTTTAGATACAATATTTTGGGAGTTTTGCCTTCTTTTTTATGACTGATTTTGATACCGAAAATCATGTAAAAACACGCCTAAGAAGGGGACAATGAAAGTTTTAAAATAATTTCAATTTTTGCATAGTATTTTTGAGTTTTTCCTCTTTTTGTTGGTGGATTTTTGTTTAAGAAACTATTACAAAAATTGCTTAAAAAAGAAACCTAAAATAAAAAAAGAACAAAATAAGAGACCTGAAAAGCTTTAAAAATGATTTCAATTTAGATATAATATTTTACCATACAGTGTAATAAAATTATTAAAAGACAAAAACGATACCTAAAAAAGCCTTAAATATTTCAATTTAGATACAATATTTTACCATAGATAGTTTTTTTAAATTAAAATATATTTTTTTAACATTTTTATGGTACATTAATTGTCAAAATGTATGCGATTTTCGAATGATTTAAAAGCAGTTTAAAAACGAATTTAATTTGAATACAAATTTACCTTGTTTAGGAGTAATTTTTATTTCCAAAATTATTTAAAAATTGTCCTAAAATAGGGCAATGAATATCACATAAAAATGTAAAACATATATCAATTTTTGAGTTTTTCTCCCTTTGTTAAGGTTTTTTGTTGATAAAAATTAATTAGAAAAGCAACATAAAAATTATTGAAAGAAAAAAACATTTAAACATATTCCAAATTAAATACAATATATTTTTTAGATTATGACCTCTATCTGATGAGTGATTTATTTGTCTCAAAAGGTTTTAAAACATCACATAAATATATCAAAATAAATGTAACTTAAAGAGTTTAAAACAATATTTCAATTTTAGTGCAAAAATACCATTTTTTTCATCTTTTTGATACATTTTTGTTTGGGAGTTTTACCCTCTCTTTATTGACTAATTTTTATTTCAAAAATCAATTAGAAAATCGCCTAAATTTTTAGTAGATTGATTAATGTAACATGAAAAGTAATAAAAAATATTTAAATTTTTCCACTTACTTTGGTGGCTGTTTTCTGTTTCAATTAATCATTATAAAAATTTCTTTAAAAAAAGTTCAAAAAATGAAACAGAGAAAATCTCTAAAAATATGTAATTTTAAATGCAGTATCTTTGGGCTTATTGGCTCCCTTTTGGGGAGTTTTGCCCTCTTAGTTGGTGACATACTGAAAAATATTGTATTTAAATTGAAAGATAAAAAATCGTTATCTTCGCCCACCCCCCTTTTTCAGGCTATTCTTATATTTATATCTGATACAAAAATCCGCCAAAATAAAGGAGGTAAAAACTCTCAAAAATATATATATTTCTTAAATGATTTTGATACATTTATTGCCCGAATTTCAGGTGTTTTTTGAAGTAATTTTCGAAACAAAAATCAGTCATCAAAAATCAGGCAAAATATTAAAAATATTAGATTCAAATTAAACCTTTTACAAACTGCTTTTAATTTGAAGTTAATTGTCCTAATTTTAGCCAATTTTCTAAATGATTTTTGAAGCAAAAGTCATCCATCACAAAGAGGAATGAATTTCAAACAGACATGTTAAAATAATTATTTAATTTTTGGATTGTACACTCATATTTATGACTGATTTTTTTTCAAGTATAATTTTAAAAATCGCCTAAAAATGGGAGAAGAAAAATAGCATAAAATGTTTTAATAAATATTCCAGTTTCTACACTATTTTTAGGTTTTTGTCTTTTTGTTTCAAAAATCGTCATAAAAATGCTAAAAACAAAATTAAACTGAAAAAAGCTTAAAATATGTATCAATTTAAATGAAATATTTAACGCGTTTTAGTCATCCTTAAGATGTGGGATTTTTCTTTCAAAAATCTTTTAAAAAACCACATACATTTAAAATAAAGTTTCAATTTTGATACACAATTTTTGAGTTTGTTTTCATCTTTTGATGCAGGATTTTTGTGTCAAGAATCATTATAAAAATCAACTAAAAAGGAGGAAAAAAATACAACGTTTATGATAATTTTGCATTTGATTTAATTTTGACTTCTGTTTCCATAATCATTTCGAAAATTACCTAAATTAGGACAATGAATATAACATAAAAGAACGGTTTAAAAAAAATATGAACTGAAATTTTTTGGGAGTTTTTCACCCCATTTTGTCAACTAATTGTGAAAATCGCATAGAAAAGGACAAAAAATGAAACTAAAAACCTTATTTGAATTTATATACAATATTTTTGTTTTTTGGCATCTTTTTGATAAATGATTTTAGCTTTTGTCTAAATTTTAATGTTATATTCATTTTCACATTTTTATTAAATTATTTTTAAAATAAAAATCAGTTATTGAAATAAGGGCGAAAATTCTTAAAATACTGTATTTATTCCCGTTTCCCCCTCCCCCCCCCCCCCCGAATTTTTATATTGATTTTTGAACCAAAAAATAGCTAAAATAAAAAAGGAAATATACTCAATAATATTTTGCACAAATTTATAGATGTATTTTTTAAACATTTTACGTTTTATTACTAGGCGATTTTTAAAATAATTTTTGAAATAAAAATCAGTCATCAAAAAGAGGGAAAAGCTATCAAAGTTAGTGAATTCAAATTAATTTTTTTAACTGATTTTAATTTTAAATACATTGTCTTATTTTAGCCTATTTTCTGAAAGATTTTTGAAACAAAAATCATCCATCAAAAATAGGAACAAACTCTCAAACATATTGTTCAAAAATTAAAATACCTTTAAAACTTATTTTTGAAATAGAAATCTGTCATCAAAAACATAAGAAAATTTTAACCTATTTTTGAGTGATTTTTGAAACAAAATTCAGTCATCAAAAAGTTGAGAAAATTTCAAAAAAATTACGTGCTAAAATTGAAATGATTTTTAATATTCTTTTATTGTTTCTCTATTTCATTTCATTTTTTAGGCGATTTTTATGAGTTTTTGAACAAGAAAACTGCCAACAACCATTGAATAAGACTCTCAAATGTTTTGTGCAATAATTGATATGCTGTCCTAGTTTTAGGCGATTTTCAAATGATTTTTGAAATATAACTCAGTCATGAAAAAGAAGGAAAAAGCCCTAAAAATATTACATTGGAAATTTTTTTATTATATAGCTGTTTTTTTCTTTGTTATATTCATTATTCAATACTTATGCAATTATTAAAGTGATATTTGAAACAGAAAATAGGCCTCAAAACAAGAGCAAATCTAACAAGAATATTGAATCTTAAATATTTTTTTATCTTTTTTCATTTTTGATTTTTGTCTTTTTCGGTCGATTTTTCTAATAATTAAAAGAAAAACAGCTAATAAAAAATGTAAAAAAAAAAAAACTGTCATAAATATTGTTAAAAAATTGAAATATTTGTTTAACATTTTTGGTTTCAATGGAAGGCGAAACTCCCAAAATTACTGTATTAAAATTAAATAATTTATTAAATTTATCTTTGTTTTAGATTTAGTGTCCTATTTTTAGGCAATTTTTGAAATGTTCTGTTAAACAAATACTAGTCTCAATAAGGGAGCCAGTAAGCGCTAAGATATTGTATTTAAAATGATATATTTTTTAACCTTATTTCTTTTTCATTTTTCGAACTATTTTTTAGAGAATTTTTATAATGATTATTTGAAACAAAGTAATGTGGTAAAATTTAAATAATTTTCAGGCATTTTCTTATTATAAATAAAAAAAAAATAAAAAAATAATAAAAAATGAATAAAAATGAATAAACATAAATAAATAAAAATAAATGCATAACATTAAATAAATAATAATAATATATAAATAAATAGAGGTAATAAATGAAAATGAAAAAGATAATAAGAATATATGAACAAATATAATAAATCGAAATAAATAAATAAAAATAAATCAATAAATAGAAATAATTGAATAAAATAAAAAAATAAATAAAAATAAATAAAGATAAATAAATATAAAAAAATAGATTAATAAATAGAAGAAAATGAATGAAATTAAAAAAAAATAAGAATAGATAAACAAAAATAAAAAAATCGAAAAAATTAAATAAAAATAAATAAAATAAATAAATAAATAAATAAAAATCAATAAAAAATAAACAAAATAAATAATAAAAATATATATAAATTTAAATAAAAAATTAAAATAAGTAAAAGATAAAAAATTAAAATAAATAAATAAATAAAAATAAATCAATGGAAATAATGAAAAATATATTCATAATAGATAAATAAATAAATAAAATAAATAGATAAATAATAAATAAAATTTAAAGCAAATGAAAAAACAAAAATAATTAAATAAATAAAAATAAATGTATAAACAAATAATAAAAATGAATAAGTATAAATAAATATATATAATTAGAGTAAAAAATATTTAAAAATAATTATGTAACTAAAACTAATAAAAGAATATGTAAATAAAGTAAATAAATAATCTAAATAAACTTTTTTAAAAATTAAAAAAAAAATAAATAAATAAAAATAAGTTAATAACTAAATAAAATTAAAATAAGAAATAATTTCAAAAATATAAATAAATAAATAATAAATAAATTTATTAAATAAATCAAATAAAAATTAATGAATAAAATAAATACAAATAAAAACAAGAAAATTAAAAACAAATAAATAAATTAGATAAAAAACAATAAATAAGAATTATGAAGTTACAATAACAAAATAAATGAATAATAAAAATAAAAATGAATAAAATAACAAAAGATAATGAATAATTGAACCAATAAAATCAAAAGTAAATAACTAAATAAAATTAGATAAAAATAAAAATAAAGACAAATAGATAATTTTGTTTATCTATATTTATTTATTTTTATTTATTTTTATTTTTTATTTTTATTCATTTTTATTTCATTTTTTTTATTCTTATTATTATTTACTTTATTTTTATTTATTTTTAGTTTTTTTATTTAGTTTATTTTTATTCATTCATTTTATTTTTATTTATAATTTTTATTTTTTACCTTATTTTTTTTTTTCTTTATTTTTATTTATTTATTGTTTTATTTTTTTTTATTTTTTATTTATTTATTTCTTTAGTTTATTTTATTTATTTATTTTATTTAATTTTAATTTAAATTTTTTTCATTCTTTATTTTTAATTTTTTATTTTAACTTTTTATTTAATTTATTTTATTTATTTTTTTTTGTTTATTTATTTTTTATTTCACTTATTTATTTATTTTTATTTTTTATTTAAATTTTTATTTTAATTTATTTTTATTTTTTTATTTAATTTTTAATTATTTTATTTATTTTTTTTATTTAATTTTATTTAATTTTTTATTTTTATTTTTTTTATTTTTTATTTATTTTATTTATTTTTAATTTTTATTTATACATTTTATTTATTTTATTTATTTTAATTTTTTTTAATTATTTTTATTTATTTTTATTTTATTTTTTTTATTTTTTATTTATTTATTTCCTTTATTTTTATTTTTTATTTATTTTATTTTTTTATTTATTTTTTAATTTATTTAACTTATTTTATTTTTTTAATTTTTATTTAATTTAATTTTTTATTTTATTTTTTATTTATTTTATTTATTTTAATTTTGTTTATTTATTTATTTAATTATTTTTATTTTTAATTTCTTTTTTTTTATTTTTATTTTGATTTAATTTTTATTTAATTTATTTATTTTTATTTTTTTATTTTTTTTATTTAATTTTCTTTATTTTATTTAATTTTTTATTTTTTATTTATTTTATTTACTTTATTTTTAATTTATTTATTTCTTTATTTATATTTATTTTTAATTTATTTTCTATTTCAACTTTTATTTATTTTTCTTATTTATTTATTTTTGTTTTATTTATAGTAATTTATTTAATTACTTTAATTTATTTTTATTATTTTTATATTATTTTTTTATTTTTTATTTCTTTTATTTTTTTGGAAAATTTATTTATTTATTTCTAATTTTTTATTTTATTTTATTTTTTTTAATTATTTTTTTTATTTTTAATTTTTATTTAATTTTTATTATTTTTTATATTTTTATTTTTTTTATTTATTATTTCATTTACTTTATTATTCTTTTTATTTATTTTATTCTTTTTTTATTTAGTTTTTATTTTTTTTCTTTATTCTTTTAATTTAGTTTTTATTCTTTTATGTATTCTACTTTATTTTATTTTCGTTTTTAGTATTTAATTTATTTTCTTTTTGATTCTTTATTATTTATTTATATTTATTTTATTTTTATTGGTTTATTTATTTTCTTTACTTTATTTTTTTTGATATTTATTTCCCATTTCTTTTTTAATTTTTATTAATTTTATTTGTTTTATTTTTATATTTAATTTATATATTGTATTCTTTTTATTTTATTTTTATTTATTTATTTGTTTCATTTCATTTTTTCATTTTTATTTTGCACACACACATTTATTTTATTTATTTTTTCACACACACTTTATATCACACGTTGAACACACTTTATATGTACTTTATTATTCAACTATATATTATTCTATTCGTTTATTTATTTTTTTTCCCGATTTATTTATTTTTTATTTTATTTATTTTTATGATTTATTTCTATTTATTTATTTATCCTTTATTCATTTATTTATATTTATTTTTTATTTTCTTTATTTTATTTAATTTTTAAAAATTTAAATTTTTTTTTAAATCACATTATTGATTTATTTATTTTATTTTTGATCTTATTTTTACTTATTTTCCATATTTATTATTTTTTATTTTTATTTATTTAAATTTTATTTATTTTCCATTTAGTTCATTTTATTTATTTATTCATTATTGTTTATTTATTTATTGTTTTTATTTAATCCTATTTTTATTTATTTATTTTTATTTATTTATTTTTAATTTATGTTTTATTTCTTTTATTATTTTTATTCCTATTTATTATTTTTATTTATTTATTTATTTTTATTTATTTCTAATTTTTATTTTTATTTATTTAATTTTAAAAATTAACAATTTTTTTCCATTTTTTTATTTTTCAATTTATTTACATTATTTTCTTCATGTTACTTATTTTATTTTTAGTATTGATTTAAGCTTTAGTTATTTATTTATTTTTTATTGGGGTATTTATTCCATTTGTACTTATTTATTTTATAAATTAGATTTATTTAGGCATTTTACTATTTATTTTTATTTATTTATTTTTATTTTAATTTAATTTTCTTATTTATTCTTTTTAATTAATGTTTTTAATTCTTTTATGTTTTAATTTTAATTAAATTTAATTTTTTTTAATTTAATTTTTTAATTTTTAATTTATTTTTTCTTTATTTATTTTATTTTTATTTGATTTATTTTGTTTTATTCAATTTGTTTATTCATTTTTTACTTAATTTGGTTCATTTTTAAATTCTAATTAATTTATTTATGTTTTTTGTTTATTTTTATTTATTTTTAATTTATTTATTTTTATTTTATTTTTTTTTTCTTATTTTTATATTTATTTATTTTTTATTTTTTTTATTTATTTTATTTTTATTTACTCAGGTTTATTTTAAATTTTTTGAGTTTTTTATTTTATTTTATGTATTTATTTTTAATTTATTTATTTCTTTATTTAATTTAATATTTATTTATTTTTATTTATCTATTTGTTTTATTTTTATTTTTTATTCCAATTTATATTTTTATTTATTTTCTTTTGTTTATTTATTTTTTACAATTTATTTTTGATTTTTTTATTTACGTATTTATTTTAATTTATTTAATTCATTTATTTATTTACATTTATTATTTATTGATTTTTATTATTTATTTGTTTTATTTATTTTTAGTTATTTTTATTTATTTATTTATTTTATCTCGTTATTTATTTTTTTAATTTATTTTTTATTCTTATTTTAATTTATCTATTTTTTTTTATTTAATCTATTTTTTATTTATTTTTTATTTTTATTTTTATTTAATTTTTAATTTTTTTTATTTGTTTTGTTTAATTTTTTTAATGTTTTTATTACTTAATAATTTTTAATTCAATTTATTTAATTTATCTTTATTTTTTTTTAATTTATTTTTTTATTTAAATTTTCTATTTGTTTTTATTTTTTATTTATTTGTTTTTAAATTAAATGTTCTATTTATTATTTTTAATTATTTATGTTATTTTCTTTTAGAATTATTTAATTTATTTTTTTAAAAATTATCTTTCATTTATTTAAGAATTCAATTCATTTTTATTTATTATTTTTATTTTTTTTATTCCTAACAATCCTACTTTAGTTTTAAATTAATTGTTTATTTATTTTATTTATTTATTTAATTAATTCATTCAATTTTATTTTTTTATTTCTTTTATTTGTTTTTATTTATCATATCTAATTTTATTTATGTTTAAGATTTTTTTATTTATTTTTTTTATTTATTTCATTTATTTTTGTTTAGTTTTTTTTTATTTTTATTTATTTATTTTTTAATTTTTATTTTGTTTATTTTTGTTTATTTATTTATTCTTATTTATTATTTATTTTTTAATTTTATTTTATTTTATTTTTTTATTTTTTATTTATTTTTTTTTTATTTTTTTTATTTATTTAGTTTTATTTTATTTTTTATTTATTTTTAATTTTTTTATTTTATTTTTTTGTTTTTTTATTTACTTTTTTAGTTTTTAGATTTAATAATTTATGTTTTATTCAGTTTATTATTTTTTTCAATTTTTGTTTCATTTTTTTATTTTATTTATTTATATTTAATTTTATTTTATTTTATTTTTTTATTTATTTTTATTTTATTGTTGTTTATTCATCTTATTTTACCTATTTATTTATTATTCCTTTTTTTATTTATGCATTCGTTTTTTTATTATTTATTTATTTTTTATTTATTTATTTTGTATTAATTTTATTTAGTTATTTTTAGTTTATATTTTTTATAACTTTTTAATTATTTTAATTAATTCATTTTATATTTATATTTTTTTATTTTATTATTTATTCATTTATTTATCTATTTACTTATAATGATATTTATTATCTATTTATTTATTTTTATTTATTCTTTTTATATTTATTATTCATTTATTCACGTTTGAATATTTTTTACTTTCATTATTATATATTTGTTTATGCTTATTCTTTTTTATTTATTTATTTACATATTAATTTTATTTATTTATTTCGATTTATTTATATTTGTTTATTATTTCAATTATTTTTTCATTTTCATTTATTTACTTCTATTGATTGATTTATTTTTATATATTTATTTATTTTCATTTTCATCTTATTTTTTATTTTTATTTAACTATTTATCTATATTTTTTTATTATTATTTTTTTATGTTTTCATTCATTTTTAAATATTTTTTACCTTAATTATTATATTTATTTATACTTATTTATTTTTATTTATTTATTTATTTTTGTTTTGAATTTTTTCACTTATTTTTATTGATTATTTTTAATTTATTTTATTTTAATTTTTTTGATTTATTTTTATTTGATTTATTTTTTATTTTATTTATTCATTTTCCTTTATTTTTAATTTCAACTTTCTTTCCTTTTTATTTTTTATTTATTTATTTATTTATATTTTTATTTATTTATTTATCTCTTTTTAAGTTAATTTATTTTATTATTTACGCGTTTTTTATTTTATTTTTATTTTTTTTTTATTTATTCCCTACTTTTTATTTTTTATTTATTTCTTTAGTTTATTTTTATTTTTCATTTATTTCTTTCATTTTTTTTATGTTTAATTTTAATCTTTATTTATTTATTTTATTTTTATTTATTTATTTTTATTTATTTCATTTTTATTTCTTTTCAATTTTTTTTGTTTTTAATTTTTTTATTTAGTTTTTTTTTTTTTTTTATTTTTTTTTCTTTTTTTTGTTTATTTTTATTTATTTTTTATTTTTATTGTTTTATTTTTATTTATTTATTTTTTATTTTTTTTTTATTTTTTTTTTCTTTATTTTTATTTATTTTTATTTTTATTTTATTTTTTATTTATTTTTATTTATTTTAGATTTAGTGTTTTTTATTCTTATGTTTTATTTTTTCAATTTATTTATTTATTTACTTACTTTTTTTTTTCCATTAATTTTACATTTTCTTTATTTTTCATTTATTCATTTTTCTTTAACTTTTTTATTTATCTTTATTTTAATTTTTTTTGATTTACATTTTTTTAATTTTTTAGTTTTAGTTTTATTTTAATGTTTTTATTTTCTATTTATTTTTTGCTTTTTTATTTTTTTTATTTATTTTTTTTCTTTTATTTATTCATTTATTTTTTATTTATTATTTATATTTTTTATATTGATATTTAATTTTATTTAGTTTATTTATTTACTATTTATTTAATTTATTTATCTATTTTTTATTTATTTTTATGAATTTATTTCCATTTTTTTTATTAATTTTCATTTATTTATTAATTTTCATTTATTTACTTTTATTGATTTGATTGATTGATTGATTTTTTTTATTTTTATTTTTTTATTTATTTATTTTTATTTATTTATTTATTTATTTATTTTCTATTTTCATTTATATGTTTTATTTTAATTATTTATGTATTTTATTCACTTATTTTTATTATTTATTTTTTTTTATTGATTTATTTTTATTTATTTATTTTATTATATTTTTATTATTCTTTTTATTTATTTATTTATTCATTTATTTCATTTATTTCATATTTATATATTTATTTATATATTAATTTATATATTATATATTAAATTATTTCAATTTATTTTTTATTTTATTTATCTATTTATTTATTTATTTTATTCATTTATTTCTATTTATTTATTTATTTATTTATTTAGATTTATTCATTTCTGGGCTCAGCCTGTGTCGCTCCGTGAAATGTCCCTTTTATACTCATTTCTAAGGTATAAATATTGATATACACACCAGAGAAAAAAGAGAAACGGTAGTGCCAGAGTATTCTGGCTCGCTCACCTTTTAGTTAAAGGTGTCGGTATGGTATCTGGGGCGAGTGGAAGCCATTACCAGAGTCCCTTGCCATTTAGTCTCTTCCTCCTTCAAAATCCCCCGCCTACAGAGGAGCCGGACTAAAGCCCTGCTACCCGCTACTACTACGGTCAGCGTCTTTGTTTTCATTCCTTTCGATAGCATTGTCGTCGCCACACGCGTTTTTTACCTGTACTGTTTTTTCGCCTCAATACTTTCTTACGCTTTGCAAGATGGAACACCAAGCTTCTGCATCCAAGTTAAGTACTGCTATTAATGTTTAGGATCAGTTAATATTGATCTTCGGTGATTTAGCCAAGTTATTTGAGTTTTTAGATGCTCGGTAGCGAGAGCGTCTTCGTCCCCGCGCCGCCATCACTGACTCGTCGACTGCATGGCGGTTATTCGCGCACCATTGGTCCCCCATACCAATTGGGCTCGATTTACATGTTAAGCAGTATTTTATCGCATTTTATTACATGCAGTTAGCTTTGGCATTTTATTTCCTAGTTCCTTCACGGGGAGTTTCCCGCTCCGACCGCATGCTTTGGATCTTAGCCTAGCCTAGTCAGATCACGATTCCCTTGCGTTAGGAGTTCTTAGGCTCTCATGCCTTTACGTTAGGACCTCGTCCCTTCGTATTCTTTTGTCCTCTGCTCCCTAGTCGCCTGTCCCCGATCATTTCGGCACGATATACTGACTAGCCGCTCTAAGTCGCTAGGCTAACACACTCAAATTTTCGGATTTGCGATTAGACTAACCGCTCTAGGACAACCTCTTTCTCTTTCTTCTTATTTTGTTTATTTCACATCTTCCCGTGTTAGGACAGCTAATTTTTATACTGATATTTATATTATATGTTGCTATTCTACACGGCTTCAAGTTGGCCAGTTGGCCTTCTTGCGGTCGGCTGGTCCTTCACACCGCGTGTCTGTTCACCCTGCTGAGAAGGTCTCCAGTTGATCGCGTACGAGCCACCCTGCTACCGACCCCCCCCCCCCCCCCACCTACTCGTTCACCCACTTCGGTGGTGTGACGACTCACTCACACTACCCAGGTAGCCCACCCGAGTCTACGTAGAGCGGGGAAGGGACACTTGGAGTGGGGGGGGGGGGGATACACTCAGTGCGCAGGCCTGCCGTACTCAGTCGCCCCACTATGGAGTTCAGGGACACGTCCTGCCCACCCGAGCCATGGTTGGACACCAGGCCCGGTAGAGCAGGATACCCTTGACCCTCCAGGTAGTACATCCCCCTCTCTGTCTGTTATGCCTCCCCCTCCCTCCCGGTCCGGCGGCCTCAGAGCTCCGTCTAATGCCGGACCTGACCTTGGGACTCGATGCATCCTCAGACGTAAGGCTCCGGCCATTTCGTGGGATACCTTTAGTTTTGCATCTGTCATAGCATACATATAATATTAGATTTCCTTACGGTGGAGTTGCTACATCCCAACGGAATTGTCGCCCTGTTACCTCAGCTCCTCAATCCTGTTTCTATCTTTGTTTGTTACTTACTCCGGTGCCTGGGGACACCTTGAGTTCATCTAATCTATTAGATTCTACTCCGGCGCTGCCGGAGTTCTGTTGTATTCAAAGCCTCCTTGGCCCGCTCGTGACATCACTGCCAGGTATACAGGCCCCGGAGCTGGTAGTGACAGGGTGACATTTATTGTATATATATATATATATATATATATATATATATATATATATATATATATTATATATATATATATATATATATATACCTGCTACCATCGGAGTTACTCTGGCAGCAGTATCATACCTCACAACCATGGAACCATTCCGAAGGTTGTTGATGATACTCATGTGTCATTTAACTTACAGTTCTTCAGGACCCATGCAGCCATGAAGTTTGCCGGACCCACGCCGGATGTGCGGTGAGGGTGGAGGACTTCGTTGTGTGGCACCACAAGAACTGCTCAGTGTGCTACATCCTAGTCAACGAAGCCACCACCGAGGTAGGTGGCATTCTGGGCTGTATATAATGATACAATGAGATTCATTAAATTGCATTCTTGATATTGTACTAAGTTAAGTCTGCCTCTAGTATTAAGTACTAATATTAACCCCTTTTTACAGGGCCTGGAAGAGGTCCGGGCTGCAGCTCTAGCCACCCTGAAGACCTGGGTTGGAGGGTTCGGGAGGAACTCCGCCAAGGGGCAACCCTATATCCTGGCCCAGGACATGTCCACCCTCATCTTTCCTGGGGCGAAGAGAGGTTCAGCAGTGGATCCCAAGGTTGGTGCGCCCCTGATCGCTGAAATCCAGGCTGCGGTTGCACTTCCGGAGGACGGAGGCATCGCCGAGGAGGTCATGGGGAACGTTGCGGCCCTGGATTTGGATTTGGAGCCCATGACTGTTGACGGCATCGGCAATGGTAAGGGTGTAGGTGAGGCAGACCTTGTAGGGGCTCAAGGGGTTTCCTTGAGCTCCTCCTTAACTTCTACCCCCTCTACTTCTACTTCTTTCCGGGGATTCACTGAGAAGTCTCGGTCAGTCAGACCAAAGTCTTTCTCAGTGGTCCCCAAAGTCAAAACTTCCACAGACTTCAAACCCAGGACCAAATCCCTGCCGAAGAAGTCTATTACCAGCCTTGTCACTAAGCCATCGGCTCACCATCCCGGGGCAGACAAGGCAAGGGCTACCCCGTCTGCCAAGGTGTCCAGACCTAAACCTCGCAAGGAGAAAGCTCAGCCTTCTTCCTTTGATCCTGATGCCTTCTCTTCTAGTATCTTGCAGCAGGTGGGCAACGTTGTCAGGAACTTGGTCCAGACCAAGTTCCAGGAAATGTTTACCCAGCTCTCAAATACGGTAGAAGCATCAGGCCATTCCATCCAATCCCTATCGGAGAGGGTGGCGGCCCAGGAAAACGCAATGTCGGGTATCCGGGACACCTTGGCGGCAGGGCACTCTCAGCCCAGCCAAGCAGCTCTACCCCTGCTTATGCCGGACTCGTCTAACCTCCCTCCCTTTAAGCCTAACAATCCTTGGAGGGTAGCAGCACACGCTCCATTTTCGGAGGGTATGCTGTCTATCGAAGGCTGTGGAACTCAAAGACTAGAGGACTTCGAGTTCTATCCTGTTGGTCTCCGACCTCCATTCATGGGCTATGTCCGTTTGACAGACGCGGCCATGATGAGGGAGGACAAAGTCCCGAAAGAGACTGTAATTCTCCCCCGGGAACAGGCCCAACAAGCCTGGCTCCGGAGCTTGGAGGAGTGGGAGTGTGTAAACACAAGGCTCACCGCCTTCAAAAGCCCCTTCACCATTTTTACAACGGTTGAGGGCACTCCACTACCACTCACTCTTAAAGTGGTAGAGGCCACTTACCAGGCGGCCTTGAAGGACAAGCCCATGCCCCAGCTCCGGGAAACAGAGCCAACTTCCCTGTTGCTCCCTGGATCCGAGAACTACTTCGAGGAGGCAGCTCCCAATTTCACCGTAGGTAAGCTCAAGCCGGACTGCGCCACGACACTGTTCAGCGAAAGGTTACCTAGACTCTCGGAGAGCCTTATACGGACCGAATATGATGCCTGGACTAGGCTCAGCAGGTCCCTCAGCTCCTTGACTATGGCGGAGATGACAGCCCTTGTCTACGAACAAGAGCCGTTATTTAAAGTCATGGCTAAGTCGCTACTGCATACAATGCAGTGCGACTTCTATGATTTCGTCATAGCCCGGAGGAACTGCAGGAAACATGTTCTGGCAGAAGCTACCATCCACCACGAACCAAATAAACTGATCGCCTCATCCATATGGGGCACAGACCTCTTCCCCGCCCCCGTGGTGACGGAGGTCTTGTACGAGGCCTCCAAAGTCAACCAGAGCTTGAAGGTCCGGTGGGGTCTCGTCCCTAAAAGGAAACCTAAATCCACCGGATCCAACCCGAAGTTGAAGAAGAGGCCCAGGAAGTTCCAGCCCTTCCAGGCCCCTCAACAAGCTCTAATGCAGGCAGTTCCGGTACCTCAAGTATCAGAACAAACGGCGTCTAAGGCACAACGCTCTTAACGCAGCCATCTCAGCAGCCCCAGGCCTCAACCTCCTTCACTGTCTCTCCGGCCTATAATGCGGCGTTCGAGGCTCAGTCCTTTCAGCCGTTTAATAGGTTCGCCAGAGGCAGCCGAGCTAGGGGTCCCTCCCGTCATCGAGGAGCTGGAAGGGCCGCTAGCCGGGGCAAAGGTTTCCGAGGAGCACGTGGTGAACGCCCATCGGCAAACCAGTGAGAGTCCCAAGGTAGGAGGGAGGCTGTACCTCTTCTGTCACCGGTGGGGGTTCAGCAGCTGGGTTCAGAGTATTGTGACCAAAGGTCTAGGGTGGAGTTGGCTTCAAGGCCCTCCTCCACCCAACGCCTTCTATCAAAGACCAACAGCGGAATTGATAGAGTATACCCAAGAACTCCTTCAGAAAAGAGTAGTATCAAGGGTCAAGAACTTAAAGTTTCAAGGGTGCTTGTTCAGTGTGCCAAAGAAAGGCTCAGAAAAGCGAAGAATAATCCTAGACTTGTCCCATCTGAACTCATTCATTCTTTGCGACAAGTTCAGGATGCTGACCGTTTTGCAGGTGCGGACCTTACTTCCCCGTGGGGCCGTCACAACCTCTATAGATCTTACAGATGCCTACTATCATGTTCCAATAGCCAGACACATCCACCCCTTTCTAAGCTTCAAACTAGGAAAGCAAGCTTACTCCTTCAGGGTAATGCCATTCGGGCTCAACATTGCGCCCAGAATATTCACAAAGCTGGCAGAATCAGTCATCCAAGAATTGAGGACGCAAGGAATAATGCTAGTAGCCTATCTAGACGATTGGCTCATATGGGCCACAAGTGTCGAAGAATGCCACAAGGCGACGGTCAAAGTCATCCAATTCCTGGAACGTTTAGGGTTTCAAATAAACAGGACCAAGTCCAGGCTAACACCGGAATCCCACTTCCAGTGGTTAGGCCTACAGTGGGACCTGGGATCTCATACTCTATCAATCCCGCCGTTGAAAAGGAAAGAAATAGCCAAGTCCATGAGGCAATTTCTCAAGAACGCTCAGACGTCCCGGAGGAACCAAGAAAGGATCTTGGGTTCACTCCAATTCGCTTCAGTCACAGACGTCCTATTGAAAGCCAGACTGAAGGACATAAACCGCGTCTGGCGTTCAAAAGCAAACTGGAGATCTCGGGACAAATTAGCTCCTATCCCGGCGATCTTACGGAAGAGGCTCCGTCCATGGACGGACATCAAAAGTCTATCAAAAGCAGTACCCTTCCAGTTCCCCCTGCCGTCTCTAGTGATCCACACGGACGCCTCACTAAGCGGCTGGGGCGGGTACTCACAGTACAAAAAGGTCCAGGGAACCTGGTCCCTACCATTCTGCCAGCTACATATCAATGTACTGGAAGCCAGGGCAGTGTTTTCTCACTCTGAAAAGGCTTCGACCGCCCAAGAAGAGTCACATCAAACTAGTACTAGACAGTACAGTGGTAGTCCACTGCATAAACAGGGGCGGATCCAAGTCGAGTCACGTGAATCATGTCATGATAGCCATATTTGCCTTGGCAGACAGGAACAAATGGCACCTGTCAGCCACTCACCTAGCGGGCGTAAGGAACGTGGTGGCGGATGCCCTATCACGCTCTGTTCCGCTGGAATCGGAGTGGACATTGGACAAGGAGTCATTCAAATGGATCTGTCAATAGGTTCCGGGGCTCCAGGTGGACCTCTTCGCGACGGAGTCGAGCCACAAACTCCCTTGTTATGTGGCTCCCAACCTGGACCCTCTGGCCTATGCCACAGACGCTATGGCTATAGATTGGAATGTGTGGAAGAGGATTTATCTGTTTCCTCCAGTAAATCTTCTCTTGAAAGTACTGAACAAACTCAGAACGTTCAAGGGCCACATCACACTAGTAGCCCCCAAGTGGCCCAAAGGCAATTGGTTTCCCCTACTCCTGGAGTTGGGACTCCGGCCTCAACAGATTCCCAATCCCAAACTGACTCAGTTAGTACAAACGCGGACTGTGTCCACTTCCTCAGGAATTCAGAAAGCCCTAACTTTATGGACTTCATGAAGTTTGCAGCACTAAGGGATGCCAACATCGATCCTCAAAACATCAGATTCTTAGAATCTTACAAAAGAGAATCGACACTACGTCAATATGACTCAGCAGTTAAGAAGCTGGCCTTATTCCTAAAGGACTCAAATGCACAAACCATGACCACGAATCTGGCCATAACCTTTTTCAGAACGTTGCTCGAGAAAGGTTTAGCAGTAAGCACAATTACTACTGCCAAATCTGTACTTAAAAAGATCTTCCAGTTTGGTTTCAAGATAGATCTAACAGATTCATATTTTTCATATATCCCAAAGGCTTGTGCTAGGCTTAGGCCATCTGAGAGACCTAGATCAGTTTCATGGTTTTTAAATGATGTCCTTAAACTGGCCTCTGAAACTGATAATGATTCATGTGAGTATATAGCTCTCTTGAGGAAAACGTTATTCCTAATAAGCTTGGGCTCAGGAGCTAGAATTTCAGAACTGTCTGCTCTTTCTAGGGAACCAGGTCACATTGAATTTCTTCCCTCAGGAGAACTATTACTTTCTCCAGATCGTCAATTTCTAGCCAAAAATGAAGACCCACAAGTAAGGTGGGACCCATGGAAAATTATTCCACTTCCACAGGACCAATCCTTATGTCCAGTTAATTCCCTAAAAGCATACTTAAGCAGAACTACCCTGATACCCTCAGGCCCCTTGTTCATTAGGGGAAAAGGTGGTACTATTTCCTGAAAAGGAATTAGGCAACAAATTTTGTATTTTATAAAACAAGCTAACCCAGAATCCTTTCCATGGGCGCATGATGTTAGGGCAGTTGCCATCCCCATCAGTTACTTTCAGCATATGAATTTTGACGATCTCAAGAAATACACAGGCTGGAAATCTCCGACAGTATTTAAACGCCACTATTTGAAGTCTTTAGAGGCCCTTAAATTCCCAGTAGTGGCAGCCAGAAACACAGTTTCCCCTGACACTGCATAAATAAGTAATTACTTAGACTATATCTCTCTAGTAGCTCTTTCCCTTCTACCTGCCTCACTAGCACCCTTGCTTAGCTCGGTCGTCATGGTATTTGCCTTACCTTGGATGACAATGTGTATATACTGGAATTTTGTAACTTTGTATCGGGGCTTAGTTCCCTTGTTTAATTAATTGTTAGTTACTGTATTTATTGAAATCTGGTTTTTTGTCTTAGTGTTGATAAGTTACTTTAAGGTTCATTAAAACTCAATGTTGATTAGTAAATTTATCATTTTGTTGTATGATTAAGCTTTATATTATAGCAATTATCCCTATTTGTGTTTTGATTTACCTAGTATTAATTTCTATCTGCACTGGCCTTTCCAAGCTTGAAGCGGCCAATTCTCTGGCACTATTTCATGGAGCGACACAGGCTGAGCCCAGAAAAGGGATTTTGACGGAGGAAAAATCTATTTCTGTTCAGTGACCTGTGTCGCCCAGTGAAATCCTACCCCTTCTCCTTTTTGTTTTATTCCACACCCTATTTGGCCCAAGCTTGGGTGCTATCTTCAGGAATGAAAACAAAGACGCTGACCGTAGTAGTAGCGGGTAGCGGGGCTTTAGCCCAGCTCCTCTGTAGGTGGGGATTTTGAAGGAGGAAGAGACTAAATGGCAAGGGACCTCTGGCAGTGGCTTCCAATCGCCCCAGATACCATACCGACACCTTTAACTAAAAGGTGAGCGAGCCAGAATACTCTGGCACTACCGTTTCTCTTTTTTCTCTGGTATGTATAGCAATATTTATACCTTAGAAATGAGTATCAAAGGGACATTTCACTGGGCGACACAGGTCATTGCCCATAAATAGATTTTTCCTCCGTCAAAATCCCTTTTTTGTTCATTTATTTTTTTTTATTTATTTTTTCATTTTCATTTATTTACTTCTATTTATTTTATTTATAAATATTAGTTATTTATTTTATTTTTATGTTATATTTATTTTTATTTATTTAATATAGTATTTATTTTTATTTAGTTATTTTCATTAATTTTTATTCATTTTCTAATTTATTTTCTATTTATTTTTTTATTTATAATATGAAAATAGCTGAAAATTATTAAAATTTTAGCATATTACTTTGTTTCAAAAAATCTTTATAAAAATTCTCTAAAAAATAGTTCAAAAAATGAAATAGAAATAAGCTTTAAAAATATATGATTTTATATACAACATCTTAGCGCTTATTGGCTCCCTTAAACTATTGACTTAAAAATGTAACAAAAAATTTTTAACAAATATTTCAATTT
The DNA here is from genome assembly GCF_015104395.2 of Macrobrachium nipponense. Lineage (NCBI taxonomy): Eukaryota > Metazoa > Arthropoda > Malacostraca > Decapoda > Palaemonidae > Macrobrachium > Macrobrachium nipponense. Next base: position 2,847,649 of record NC_061094.1, read on the forward strand.
TTTAACAATATTTATGACAGTTTTTTTTCTAATTTTTATTAGCTAGTTATTGTTGAAAAAATCGACTGAAAAAGACAAAAATCAAAAATAAAAAAGCTAAAAAAATATATTTCAATTAAGATACATTATTCTTGTTGGATTTGCTCTTGGTTTGAGGCTTTTTTTCTGTTTCAAATATCACTTTAATAATTGCATAAGTATTGGATAATGAATATAACAAAGAAACAAACAGCTAAATAATAAATAATTTCCAATATGATATTTTTAGGACTTTTTCCTTCTTTTTCATGACTGACTTATATCTCAAAAATCATTTGGAAAATCGCCTAAAACTAGGACAATACATCAATTATTGCACAAAAAATTTGAGTCTTATTGAAGGGTTGTTGGCAGTTTTCTTGTTCAAAAACTCATCATAAAAATCGCCTAAAAAATGAAATGAAATAGAGAAACAATAAAAGATTTTTTAAAAATCATTTAAGTATATTTCCATTTTAGTACATAATTTTTTTTTGAAATTTTCTTATCTTTTTGATGACTGATTTTTGTTTAAAAAATCACTCAAAAATCGGTTAAAATTTTCTTATGTTTTTGATGACAGATTTCTATTTCAAAAATAATTTTTAAAAGTATCTTAAATTTTGCACAATATGTTTGAGAGTTTGTTCCTACTTTTGATGGATGATTTTTGTTTCTAAAATCATTCAGAAAATGGGCTAAAATAAGACAATGCACTTAAAATTAAAATCAGTTAAAAAATTAATTTGAATTCACTAACTTTGATAGCTTTTCCCTCTTTTTGATACTGATTTTTATTTCAAAAATTATTTTAAAAATCGCCTAGAAATAGAACGTAAAATGTTTAACAAATACATCTATAAATTTGTGCAAAATATTATTAAGTATATTTCCTTTTTTATTTTGGCTATTTTTTGTTTCAAAAATCAATATAAAAATTCGCTAAAAAGCGGGGAAAACGGAATAAATACAGTATTTTAAGAATTTTCGCCCTTATTTCGATAACTGATTTTTATCTAAAAAATAATTTAATAAAAATATGTAAATGCATTAGAATTAAGACAAAAGCTAAAATTATTTATCAAAAAGATGCCAAAAAAGCAAACATATTGTACATAGATTCAAATAAGGTTTTTAGTTTCATTTTTTGTCCTTTTTTATGCGATTTTCATAATTAGTTATCAAAATGGGGTGAAAACCCCCCAAAATTTTAGTTCATAATTATTTTTTTAACCGTTCTTTTATGTTATATTCATTGTCCTAATTTAGGTAATTTTCGAAATAATTATGGAAACAGAAGTCAGAATTAAATCGAATGCAAAATTATCATAAATGTTGTATTTTTTCCCGCTTTTTAGGTGATTTTTATAATGATTCTTGACACAAAAATCTTGCAGCAAAAGATGAAAACAAACTCTCAAAAATTATGTACCAAAATTGAAATTTTTTTTAAATGTACGTGGTTTTTAAAAAGATTTTTGAAACAAAAATCCCACATCTAAATTTAGGAGGACTAAAACGAGTTAAATATTTTATTTAAATTTATATATATTTTAAGCTTTTTTTCAGTTTAATTTTGTTTTTAGCATTTTTATGATGATTTTTGAAACAAAAAGACAAAAACCTAAAAATATTGTGCAAAAACTGGGATATTTATTAAAACTTTTTATGCTATATTTCTTGTCCCATTTTTGGGCGTTTTTTATAATGATATTTGAAAAAAATCAGCCATAAAAATGAGTGTACAATCCAAAAATTAAATAACTTCTTTTAACATGTCTATTTGAAATTAATATTTTTAATATTTTGCCTGATTTTTGATGACTGATTTTTATTTAGAAAATTATTTCAAAAAACACCTGAAATTCGGGCAATAAATGTAACAAAATCATTAAAGAAATATATAAATTTTTGCAAAATACTTTTGAGAGTTTTTACCTCCTTTGTATTGGCGGATTTTTGTATCAAAAATAAATATAAGAATAGCCTGAAAAGGGGGGATGGGCGAAGAAAACGATTTTTTTTTCTTTCAATATTGTATTTAATTTGGAATATGTTTAAATGTTTTTGTCTTTCACTAATTTTTTAGTTGTTTTTCTAATTAATTTTTATCAACAAACAGCCTTAACAAAGGGAGAAAAACTCAAAAATTGATATATGTTTTAAATTTTTATGTGCTATTCATTGCCCTATTTTAGGCCAATTTGTAAATAATTTTTGAAATCAAAATTAGTCATAAAAAACGGTAAATTTATTGTATTCAAATTAAATTCTTTTTTTTAAACTGCTTTTAAATAATTTGAAAATCGCATAAATTTTGACAGTTAATGTACCATAAAAATGTTAAACAAATATATTTTAATTTAAATAGACTATTTATGGTAAAATATTGTATTTAAATTGAAATATTTTTAAAAAGTTTTTTTTTTTATTTTTTTTTTCATTCTTTGGTATCTTTTTTGTCTTTTTATAATTTTAATACACTATGTGTGGTAAAATATTATATCCATAATTGAAATCATTTTAAAGCTTTTTAGGTCTTTTATTTTGTTTCGAAAATTTGTTACTAAAATTGTTTATTTTTTTGAACGTTTTATGTTACATTCATGATCCTTTTACAAGAAATTTATGAAATAATTTTTAAACAAAACTCATCTACAAAAATGAAGGACAAGAAATCGATTTCAAATGAAATTTTTTGAAGCCTTTTTCTCTTTAGATTTTTACATTTTTTAAGAGGATTTTTATATTGAGTGAAACAGATAACCCCTAAGATGAAGGGAAATATTTTGCTAAAAATTATATATTTAAATCCATTTTATGATAAATTTATTGCCCTATTTTTAGCCGATTTTTAAAATGATTCTTTAAAGACAAATCAATGTTTAAAAAATCTTAAAAGTTTCGTATATGAATTGAAATGTGATTTAAAATTTTTTATGTTATATTCGTTGCCATTTTTTTTATTTGATTTCCTAAATGATTTTTGAACCAAAAATCACTTTTTCAGGCTATTCCTAAATTGATTTTTGATATAAAAAACGGACAAAATAAAGGAGGCAAAGACTCAAAAATATTGTGCAAAAAAATTATATATTTCCTAAATGATTTTATGTTACATTTATTGCCCGAATTTTAGGTTAGTTTTGAAATAATTTTTGAAATAAAACCAGTTATTAAAAACCGATCAAAACTATTAAAAAAATTGGATTCAAATTAAATCTTCTATAAAGTGCTTTTGATTCCAAGTTCCTTCTCCTATTTTTGGCCAATTTTCTAAATGAATTTTGAATCAAAAATCATCCATCAAAAAGAGGAATGACTTTCAAACAAAAATGTTAAAATAATAATTTATTTTTTGATTGTCCACTCTTTTTGGGAGAATGAATGTAGCATAAAAAGTTTTAAGAAATATTTCAGTTTCTGCACAGTATTTTTGAGGTTTTTGTCTTTTTGGTGGCCTAACTTTGTTTCAAAAATCATTATATAAAAAAAAATGAAACTGAATATATATCGATTTAAATGAAATATTTGGCGCGTTTCATCCTCCTTTATATGTGTGATTATTGTTTAAAAAGTCTTTTAAAAACTATTTAGGAAAATAAGAATGATATTAAGATCTCTTAACAAAATGTTTCAATTTTGTACACAATTTTTGAGTTCCTTTCCATCTTTTGATGCCAGAATGTTGTGTCTAAATTAATTATAAAAATCCAATAAAAATAAATAAATAAATAAATAATGATGAAAAAATAAATAGAAAAATAAATAATTGAAAAATAAATAAATAAATAAATAAATAAAAATGAAAAGAATATAAAGAATAAATAAAATAAATAGCTAAAGATAAATAATTAAATAAATAAAAATAAATAAATAGATAGATAACAATTATAAATAAATAAAAATGTAAATCCATATAAATAAATTGAAATAAAAAAAATAAAAGTAAATAAATAAATAAGAAAAAATAAATCAAAATAAATAAATAATAATAAATAAAAATATCAAATAAAATAATCAATAAAAATGAAAAAAAAAAATAAATGAATAAAAATTAATAATAAAAAGAAAACAATAAAAATAAATAAATATAAGTAAACAAATAAAAATAAATAAATACATAAATAAAATTAGATAAATAATAAATAAAAATAAATGAATAAAAAATGAATTAATAAATAAAAAAAAATAAAAGAAATAAATAAATAAATTATTAGAAATAAATAAAATAAATATTTAATTAAAACAAATAAATAAATAAAAACAAATGGAAAATAAAAATAAATAAATAAACAAAAATAAATAAATAAAATAGATAAATAAATAAAAATGAATAAATAAATGAAAGTTTTAAATTAAAAATAAATTAAAATAAAATAAATGAATAAAAGTAAATAAATGAAAATAAATTAATAAAATAATAAATAAATAATATAAATAAAATATATAAATAAATAAAAAGAAATGAATAAATAAATAAAAAATAAAAATAAAGTAGTAAATAAATATATAATAATATAAGTACATAATATTTAGAAATAAATAAATGAATAAAAATGATAGAAGCATAAATTAAGAAAATAGTTAAAGAAAAAAAATAAAAATAAGTAAATAATATAAAAATAAATAAATCAATACAAGAAAATAAATGAAAATAAAAAAAAAGAATAAATCAAAATAAATAAATAAAAACTAAAAATGAATAAATAAATATAAATAAGTACATAATTAAAAATAAATAAATAAATAAAAATAAATAAATAAATAAATAAATAGAAATAAATAAATAGATAGATAAATATAAAAATAAATAAATAAAAAAAAAGAATGACATAAATCAAATTAAAATCAATAAAAAATAAAAAAAATATATTAAATAAATAAAAAAATCAGGAAAAAATGAAATAATGAAAATAAAAAAAAAATAAATAAATAAAAAAATAATCAAATAATAAATGACATTAAACAAATAAATAAATATAAAAATGAATATATAAATAGATAAATAAATTAATAAAATAAAAAGAATAAATAAAAAAACCAATTAAAATCAATAAAAAAATAAATATAAAAAAATAAATAAATAGATAAAAATAAATAAATAAAAATAAAAAGTTAATAAAATAAATAAATAAATAAAAAAATGAATGAAAAATGAATAAAAATAAATAAACTAGAAAAAAATAAATAATTAAAAAAATAAAACTTAAATAAATGAATAAATAACAACTATAAATAAATAAAAATCCAAAAAAATAAATTTAAAATGAAAAAATATTAAAATGAATAAATAAATAAATAAATTCAATGAAAATATGATGAATAAAAATATATATATAAAATCAAAATAATTGAATAAATAAAAAAAAATAAAAAGAAATAAATAAATAAAAATAAAAATAAATAAATAAATAAAAAATAAATAAATAAATAAATAAAAATAAAAATAAAAATAAATAATAAAAATAAATGAATAAAATTAATAAAATAAAAAAGATTAAATAAATAAAAATAAATAAAATTAAAATAAATAAAAATAAATAATGAAAAATAAATAAATAAATAAATATATAAAAAAATTAATAAATAGAACAATAATTAAAACAAAAAATAGATATGAATAAAAATAAATTAATAAAAAATAAATAAAAAACTAAATAAAAATGAATAAAGTAAACTAAAAATAATAATAAATAAAACCTGATAAATAAAATCAAATAATAAATAAATAAATAAAAATAAAACAAATAAATAAATAAATAAAATAAAAAATAAATACAAAAAAGTAAATAAGCAAAATAAAAAAAAAAAAATAAAAAAAAATAAATAGATAAAAAAATAGAAAAAAAATAAATAAAAAGAAATAAATAAATAAATTAATTAAAATAAATAAATAAGTAAAAATAAAATAAATAATAAAAAATAATAAAAAATAGAAATAAAAAAATAAAAAAAAAATACATGAAAATAAATAAAAAATAAAAAATACAAAAATAAATAAAAATAAATAAATAGATATTTTCAAATAAATAAAAAATAAATAAAATTAATAAATAAAAGTAAAAATAAAAATAAATAAAAATAAATAAAATAAAAATAAAGATAAATAAGTAAATGAAAATACATAAATAAATAGAAAAAAAATAAATATAAATAAAAAGATAAAAAAAATAAATATATAAAAAAAATAAAAATAATAAATAAATAAAAATAAAAAAAAAAAAAAGAAGAATAAATAAATAAATAAATAAATAGAAAGAAATAAAAATAAATAAATAATAATAAAAAAAGAATAGATAAAAATAAACAAAAAACGAAACAATAAATAAACGTAATACCAAAAAAATAAAGAACAAAAAAGTTAAAAAATTAATAAAAAGTAAACGAATAAAAATAAATAAAAATAAAGAATAAAAATAAATAAATAAAAGTCAATAAAAATAAATAAATAAATAATAATAAACAAATAAATAAAAATAAATAAATAGATAAAAATAAATAAATGAATGAAAATAAGCAAATAAAAAATAATTAGATTAAACAAGTAAAAATAGATACAATAAATAAAAAAAAAAAATAAATAATTGAATTAAAAATAAATAATAATAAAATAAAAAATAAAAAAAATAAATAAATAAATGAATAAAAATAAATAAACAAAAAATAAATAAATAAGAAAAAAAATTGAATATACATAAATAAATAAATAAAATAAATAAATAAAAAATAAAATAAAAAATAAATAAAGAAAAATGAATAGATAAATAAAAAAATAAAAAATAAATAAAAATTGATAGAAAAATACAATAAGAATATAAATAAATACAAATAAATGAAAATAAAATAAATAAATACTGATAAATGAAAATAATAAATAAAGAAATACAAATAAAAAAAATAAAATAAATAAAAAAATGGCAATAAATAAAA
>NC_061094.1:2859928-2869928 GCF_015104395.2 Macrobrachium nipponense
TTCTTCTCCTGCTAATTCTTCCAGCTTCCTTCCAAGGCTTTACAGGAGCTGAGCTCCTTTATGCTTCACCCGACGCTTCGGTGAAACCTAAGATCAAGGGCCAGAAGGTACTGAAAACCCTCAAAAAGACGTCGTCGTCGTCCAAAAGACTTCGTCGGCGTCAACATCTCGTAAGTCTCCGGCTGCAAACCCCGGAGCAAAGAGGTCTAGAGCTTCTGCTTCAAGCTCAAAGTCCTCAAAGAGCAGGTCTTCCAAGGAGAGGCCCCGTACTCCGGCTGAGCCGGCCAAGTCTCTCCTCTCCCCTTGGTACCCTGTTCCAAGTTATCCCTCTACCTCCGCAGCAGCTCCGGCTTTGGATCCCAATGCTGGATTGTTGCAACACATGGGAGACTTGGTCGGCTCTCTGAGGAGCAGCATGGAGCAGATGTTCTCCCGGTTGTCCGATAGGATTATGTCTCAGGACAATATCATCGCCGGACTTAATCAGGCCCCTCTAGCTACTCCCCCAGCTTTCGGCACTGGACTGCTTCAGCTTCCACCTCATGACTCTCTGCCTCCGTTCTCTATGAACAACCCCTGGAGAGTGGCGTCATACGCCCCTTTCCAGGACGGCCTTATTTTTATTTCCGAGTGTGGTACTCGAAGGATTGAGGACTTCGAGTTCTACCGGAGGGCCTCCAACCGCCGTTCCTTGGCTATACGTCAGACTTACTGACGCAGCCATGACTAGAGATGATAAGGTACCTAAAGAACACGTCCTATACTCCACGTGACCAGGCTCAAAGAGAAGGCTCAGGTGTTTAGAGGAGATGGATTGTTCGAACACGAGAATACAAGCCTTCAAGAGTCCCTTCACCATTTTTACAATGGAGGAAGGAACTCCTCTTCCCTTTCTTACCAAGATAGCAACGGTCACCATTCCAGCTGCCCAGAAGGGGGAATCGTTACCTCAATTAAGGGAAGCAGACCCCACATCTCCTTTGCTCCCTTCACCTGGAGAATTGTGGGAAGAATTGCCCAACACCTTTTTCGGCTGGCAAACTCAAACCAGACTGTGCTATGGATCAGTTTGGCGAGGAAGCTGCCTAGGCTTCCTGACAGCCTCATTCAAGCTGAATTTGAGGCCAAGACTAGGCTCGCCAGGTCCATTAATACCATGGCAATGACAGAAGTAGCGGCTATTTCTTATGCTACTGAGCCGCTCTTCAAGCTCCTCACCAAGTCCCTGACGCAGACATCCACCAGTCTGACATGTTTGAGTTTGCTACAGCCAGGACTATCTGCCGGAAGCATGTCCTCCAAGAAGCAACTATCGTCATGAGCCGAATAAGTTGCTTTCATCCAACATCTGGGGGCAGACCTCTTTCCTGAGTCGATGGTCAAGGAGCTCCAAGCTGAAGCAACAAGGCTCAACAGAGCCTTAAAGATCGTTGGGGTCTCACAGCGAAGAGACGCCAAGACCAAGCTGCAAGAGGTAAGTCTCAGAAGAAACTTAAGCGTTATCAGCCTTACCAAAAGAAGCAGCAACGCTTCACCCAGGCTGTTTCGGCTGTACCTTTGGTACAATCAACCCAACCCTCTACTTCTAAGGCTCAGTCACAGCCTATCTATGTGATTTCCCCCCAGCCTCAGCACCTTCCACCTCCTACGCTGTCTCCCAGCCTTTAACCAAGTGTTCGAAGGCCAGGCCTTTCAGCAATATGACCGCTTTGGCAGGGGGGAGAGCTAGGGGATCCTTTCGTCAGAGAGGATCAGGAAGGTCTCTCAACAGGGGAAAACACTTCCGTGGAGGCCGCGGAGGTCACTCAACCAGCAGCAGTGAGAGCTCGAAGGTAGGAGGGAGGCGTGGCTGTTTCTCTTCCGGCATCGGTGGGGATTCAGCAATTGGGCACAGAGTATTGTGTCAAAAGGCCTGGGGGGTGGAGTTGGATTGCAGATCCTCCTCCCCATCCAGACCATTTCTTCAACTTCCATCAAAAGAAATGACGGAGTTATGTGGAGGACCTCCTTCAGAAAGGAGCAATAGCGAGAGTCAGCAGATTAAAGTTTCAAGGTCGCTTATTCAGCGTGCCAAAGAAAGGCTCACAAAAAAGAAGGGTAATCTTAGACTTGTCCGCTTAAACTTGGCCATTTGCTGCGACAAGTTCAAAATGCTGACTATCTCGCAGGGTGCGGACCTTACTTCCCTGTGGGGCCGTCACCACTTTTATCGATCTTAACAGACGCATACTATCATATCCCTATTGCAAGACACTTTCGCCCTTATCTGGGCTTCAAGATAGGAGATCAAGCATTCTCCTTCAAGGTAGTTCCCTTCGGTCTGAAACGTGGCACCCAGGGTGTTCACGAAGTTGGCTGGAAAGTAGTCGTCCAACAACTGAGGTCTCAGGGGATAATAATGGGTAGTAGCGTATCTCGATGATTGGTTGATTTGGGCTCCAACAGTCGAGGAATGTCACAAAGCCACACTGAAAGTAATCCAGTTCCTAGAGTATTCTGGGTTCAAGATAACAGAACAAAATCAAGACTCACTCCGGAATCCAACTTTCAGTGGCTGGGCATTCAATGGAATCTATCCTCCCATACTCTGTCGATTCCATCAGCCAAGAGGAAAGAAATAGCGAAGTCAGTAAAGCAATTTCTAAAGCAAAAATATGCTTCAAGGAGAAGAACCAGGAAAGAATCCTGGGTTCCCTCCAATTTGCCTCAGTGACAAACATCTTGATGAAAGCCAAACTGAAAGACCTAACCAGAATCTGGTGCTCACGAGCAAATGTCAGATCCAGGGACAAGTTATCATCAGTCCCACAGATTCTACGGAATCGTCTGTGCCTTGGGCAAAAGTGAAGAACCTGTCAATATCAGTACCCCTTCAGTTTCCTCCTCGGGGATTACCATCCACACAGACGCTTCATTAAGTAGCTGGGGAGGATATTCTCAGTTCAAGAATGTTCAAGGAACCTGGTCACCCCAGTTGCGCCAGCTTCACATAAACGTATTAGAAGCGATGGCAGTGTCTTGACTCTGAAGAGTTAGGTCCGCCAAAGAACTCCCACATAAAGCTAGTTCTGGACAGCGCAGTGGTAGTCCATTGCGTAAACAGGGGAGGCTCCAAGTCTACGACATCTGATCATGTCATGGTAGCCATCTTCTCCCTAGCGGACAAGTTCAGTTGGCACCTCTCCTCCACCCATATCAGCTGGAGTGAGAAACGTCATAGCAGATGCTCTTTATCCCGCCTCAGTTCCTCTGGAGTCGGAATAGGTCACTGGACAACAGTTCGTTCCAATGGATTCTCTGGAGGGTTCCAGGTCTGCAAGTAGATCTATTCGCATCTCAAGCGAACCACAAACTTCCATGTTATGTGGCCCCCAACCTGGACCCTCTGGCCTATGCCACGGACGCCCTGTCCATGGATTGGAACAACTGGGAGAAGATTTATGTCTTTCCTCCAGTGAATCTTCTCCTGAAGGTACTGAACAAACTCAGGACGTTCAAGGGTCAAGTAGCTCTAGTAGCCCAGACTGGCCGAAGAGCAATTGGTACCCTCTGATTCTGGAACTGGGTTCTTCGTCCTCTTCGGATTCCCAATCCCAGGCTCTCCCAGTCAGTACAAACGAAGACTGTGTTCGCTTCCTCAGGAATTCTCAAAACCCTAACTTTATGGACTTCATGAAGTTTGCGGCTAAAAAAGATGCAGGTATTGATCCACGAAATATTCTTTTCTTGGAATCTGATAAAAGAGATTCAACTTTGAGACAGTATGATGCTGCAGTCAAAAAGTTGGCAATCTTCCTGAGAGAATCAAATATAGAATCATGACAAGCAATTCAGCTATATCCTTTTTCAGATCTTTATTTGAAAAAGGCTTAGCAGCTAGCACTATTACGACAAACAAGTCAGCCTTGAAGAAGATTTTTCAACTCGGTTTCAACATAGACTTGACAGATTCTTACTTCTCGTCTATTCCCAAGGCTTGTGCTAGACTTAGACCTTCAGTAAGGCCTACGTCAGTGTCGTGGTTCTTGAATGATGTTCTAAAGCTGGCTTCAGAAACAGACAATACGACATGTTCATTTATGAAAAACTCTATTTTTATTAAGCTTGGCTTCAGGAGCTAGAATTTCAGAACTGTCGGCGTTATCCAGAGATCCGAATCATATAGAATTTCTTCCCTCAGGGGAAGTTCTTCTTTCTCCGGAACGTAGCTTTTTAGCAAAGAATGAGGATCCTTTGTTGAGGTGGGAACCGTGGAAGGTTATACCCCTTCCGCAAGATGTTTCTCTTTGTCCAGTATCAACCTTACGAGCCTTTCTGTCCAGGACATCCTCATCCTCTTCGGGTCCTCTCTTTTGGAGAGAGAAAGGTGGTACTTTATCTATTAAAGGTATCAGGCAACAGATCCTGTACTTTATTAAGCAAGCCAACCCTGATTCCTTCCCTAAAGCTCATGATGTCAGGGCAGTTGCCACCTCAATTAACTATTTCCAACACATGAATTTTGATGATTTGAAAAAGTATACTGGATGGAAATCGCCGACAGTATTTAAGCGTCATTACTTAAAGTCCTTGGAAGCTCTGAAATTTTCAGCAGTTGCGGCGGGTAACATAGTTTCCCCCGACTCTGCTTAAATCTTAAGTTGAAGATCCAAATCTCCTTTCTACCTATCTCATTCAACAGTTTGTCTATACCTACCATGTTCATCTACGTCTACCTTGAGTCTTAGCTGCTCTTGTGATGGTACAGTGGGTGTCCCTTATTTTTTTTGCTAGGGTCACCCACAATTGTTTGTATATAATGATCTCTATGATGTGGTTCCCCTTATTTTTATGCCTAGGGTTGACACATCTCCATTTACAATGGTTACGGGTTTTGTATATTAAGACATATAAATTTATTTACTATATTATGTCTAAGTTTGTTCTGAATCATTTTATTATTATAATTGCTTTATTTACAACGTTATGTAATAACTATACACAGATGTTAAGTTCAACATATATTCCATGTAAGCCCTGTACATATATGTTAACTTTAAGATAATTTTAAGTATTATTTTTCTAACTTGTATAAATAATTGTGTATATGTATATTTTTTTGGCAATTATAATACTTTATTTTATTTAAGTTTTATTGAGACCTTATTTATTTTCATTTACAATCTTGTGCTAATTCTCTGGTACGATTTCGCGCAGCGACACGAACTGAGCCCAGAAAAGGGATTTTTTGACGTAAGGAAAAATCTATTTCTTGGGCGATTGGTTCTTGTCGCCCCAGCGAAATCCCACCCTACCCATCCCTGCACTCAAGATTGTCTGCTAAACATCAGGATGGCCACCAGAGGCGCAGCAGTCACGGTAGTTTGGGGATGGGAGTAGTAGTAGTTGCTGCCACTCTGTGGGTCGGCTCTCCTCTTGTGGGGGTTTTGTCGTAGGAGATTTCTATTGGTAAGAGGTTCCGTGGTAGTGGGTCCTCAGCTCCGCCCTAGTGGTTCATACCGACGCCCTCTTGGAGGGTGAGCGAGTCAGTTATACTGACCTTTTCTTTATTTTATTTATTCTCTGGTATTTGTTAGTGCATTTACCTTAGAAAATAATAAGGATTTTTTAAAGGGAAATGGGATATTTCGCTGGGCGCAACGAACCAATCGCCCAGAAATAGATTTTTCCTTACATCAAAATCCCTTAATCAATCTAATAAAAATTTAGGCGATTTTCTAATTGATTTTTGAAATGAAAATTAGTCACCAAAGAGAGGGCAAAACTCCCAAACAAAAATGTATCAAAAAGATGAAAAAAAAAATATGTTAAGATTTTGTACTAAAATTGAAATATTGTTTTAAACTCTTTAAGTTACATTTATTTTCATATATTTATGAGATTTTTAAAAGTCTTTTGAGACAAAAAAAAAATCACTCATCAGATAGAGGTCATAATCTAAAAAAAATATTGTATGGAATATGTTTAAATGTTTTTGTCTTTCACTAATTTTTTAGTTTTTTTTCTAATTAATTTTTATCAACAAACAGCCTTAACAAAGGGAAAAACTCAAAAATTGATATATGTTTTAAATTTTTATGTGCTATTCATTGCCCTATTTTAGGCCAATTTTTAAATAATTTTTGAAATACAAATTAGTTCTAAAAAACAGTAAATTTATTAAAAATATTTTATTCAAATTAAATTCTTTTTTAAACTGCTTTTAAATCATTTGAACATCGCATACATTTTTACAGGTAATGTACTATAGAAATGTTAAACAAATATATTCTCATTTAAATAAACTATTTATGGTAAAATATTGTATTTAAATTTTGTCCTTTTTTTTTATTCATATACACTATTTATGGTAAAATTGAAATATTTTTAAAGCTTTCTTAGATTTCTTTTTAAAGGAATTTATGTAAAAGTTAAAAAAAAAAAAATCCGCCAGCATAAAGAGGAAAAACTCAAAAATACTATGCAAAAATTGAAATTATTTTAAAACTTTCATTGTTCCCTTCTTAGGCGTGTTTTTACATGATTTTCGGTATCAAAATCAGTCATAAAAAAGAAGACAAAACTCCCAAAATTTGTATCCAAACTGTATCATTTTTAAACTCTGTTTATCTAAAATTCATTGTGTTAGTTTTAGACATTTTAATTGATTTAAAAAAAAAAACACCAGTCATCAAAAAAAAACAAAAAAAAAACATCAACCAAAAAATTTTGAGTTTATATTTAAGTTTTAAAATAAAAATCAGTCATCAAAAAGTGAGGGAAAATTCTTTAAATATTGTATTCATATCAAATTAATTTTTGAACTGTAGCCGTTTTTAAAAATAATCATTGTATTAAAAATATAAACAAAACTGAAAAAGTTTCGAAAATTTGGTGCTAAAATTGTAATATTTTTGAACGTTTTATGTTACATTCATGATCCTTTTTAAAGAAATTTTTGAAATAATTTTTAAACAAAAATCATCTATAAAAAAGAAGGGCAAGAAACCCATTTAAACTGAAATTTTTTAAGCCTTATTCTGTTTTAGATGTTTACTTATTTTAAGAGTATTTTTATAATGACTGAAACAGAAAACCGCTAAGATGAAGAGAAATATTTTGCAAAAAATTATATATTTAAAACAATTTTATGATAAATTTATTGCCATATTTATTGCCGATATTTTAAATGATTCTTTAAAGACAAATCAATGTTTAAAAATCTTAAAAGTTTCGTATATGAATTGAAATGTGATTTTAAAATTTTTTTGTTATATTCGTTGTCATTTATTTTATTTTATTTCTTAAATGATTTTTGAACCAAAAATCACTTTTTCAGGCTATTCCTAAATTGATTTTTGATACAAAAAACGGACAAAATAAAGGAGGTAAAAACTCACAAAAAATATTGTGCAAAAAATTTATATATTTCCTAAATGATTTTATGTTACATTTATTGCCCAAATTTTAGGTTAGTTTTGAAATCATTTTTGAAATATGATCAGTTATTAAAAACCGGGCAAAACTATTAAAACTATTGGATTCAAATTAAATCTTTTATAAACTGCTTTTAATTCCAAGTTCTTTCTCCTATTTTTAGCCAATTTTCTAAATGAATTTTGAAGCAAAAGTCATGCATCAAAAAGAGGAATGACTTTCAAATAAACATGCTAAAATAATTATTGAAATTATTTGATTGTATACTCTTTTTGGGAGAATGAATGTAGCATAAAAAGTTTTAAGAAATATTTCAGTTTCTGCACTATATTTTTGAGGTTTTTTGTCTTTTTGGTGGCGTAACTTTGTTTAAAAAATTATTATAAAAAATAAAAAAAAACTAAATGAAGCTTAATATATATCGATTTAAGGGAAATATTTGGCACGTTTCATCCTCCTTTAGATGTGTCATTTTTGTTCTAAAAATCTTTTAAAAAACAATTTAGGTCAATAACAGTGATGTTAAGAGCTCTTAACAAAAAGTTTCAATTTTGGTACACAATTTTTGAGTTTCTTTCCACCTTTTGATGCCAGATTTTTGTGTTTAAATTCATTATAAAAATCCACCAAAAAGTGGTTAAAAATATTTATTATAGTTTTGGACTCGTTTCAAAACAAAAAAGGAAAATGAATAACAAATAAAAACAAATAAAAAAATTAAATAATAATGAATAAATAAATAGAAGAATAAATAATTGAAAAATAAATAGATAAATAAATAAATGAATAAAAATAAAAAAATAAAAAGAATAAATAAAATAAATATATAAAAAATGAATAATAAAAATAAATAAATAATATAAATAAACAACTATGAATAAATGATAGTAAATCCATATAAATAAATCAAATTATAAAATAAAAGTAAATAAAGAATAAGAAAAATAAATAAAAATAAATAAATAATGATAAATATAAATATCAAAATAAATTATCAATAAAAACAAAAATAAAAAAAAGAATAGAAATAAATAATAAAAAATGAAACAATAAAAAAAAATAAAAAGTAAACAAATAAAAAAAAATAAAATAGAAAATAGATAAAAAAAATGAATTAATAATTAAAAAGGATTAAAAAAAATAAATGAATAATTAAAAATAGATAAATAAAATATTTAATTAAACCAAAAAAATAAATAAAAACAAATGGAAAATAAAAATAAATAAAGAAATAAAAATAAATAGATAAAAAAATAAATGAAAATAAAAAAAATAATGAAAAAATAAAAAACTTGAAATAAAAAAAATTAAATAAGTAAAAAAAAATTAAATAAAAATAAAAAAAATGAAATAAATAAATAAAAAAATAAAAATAAAAGTAAATTTTTTAAAATAAAAAAATAAAAAAATAAATAAAAAAAATTAAAAAAAATAAAAAATAAAAAAAAATAAAAAAATAAAACAGATATAAAAAAAATAAAAAAATAATAAATAAATAAATAAAAAAAAATAAAAAAATAAAAAATAAAAATAAATAAAAATAAAGTAAAATAAAGTAAATAAAATAAATAAAATAAATAAAAAATAAAAATAAAATAACAAAAATAAAAATTAAATAAAAATGTAAATAAACAACAAACTAAATAATAAATGAAAAAAATAAATGAAATAAAAATAAATAAAACAAAATAAAAATAAATAAATAAATCAAATAAATAAACAAAATAAATAAATAAAGTAAATGAAAATAAAGGAAAAAAAATAAAAATAACAATAAATAAAAAAATAAATAAATAAATAATAATTTAAAAATAAATAAAAAATAAATAAATAAATAAATAAAAAAATAAAAATAAATAAAAGGTAATAAAAATAAATAAAATATAAAAAATATAGAAAAAAATAAATAAAAAATAAATAAAAAAAAAGAAGAAATAAAAATAAATAAAGTAAATAAAAATAAATAAAAATAAAAAATCATAGAAAATAAATAAATAAAGGAAATGAAAATAAAAATAACAAAAATAAATAAAAAATAAAACAAATTAAAAAATAAAATAAATTCTTAAAAATAAAAAAATAAATAAGAAATAAGTAAAAAAACAAAATAAAAATAAAATAAATAAATAAAAATAAATGAAAAAATAGTAAAAATAAAATTAAATAAATAAAAAATAGGAAAAAATGAAATCAAATAAAAAAATAATAAATAAACAAAAATTAAAAAATAAAATTAAAAAATTAAATTAAACAAAAACAAATAAAACTAAAAACTAAAAAATGAAAAAAATATATAAAATAATAAAATAAATGAAAAAAATCAAAATAAATGAAAACAAATAAAAAATAAATAAAGATAAATAAATATAAATAGAATAAATAAAACTAAAAATAAATAGATAAGTAAATGAAAAAAATAGATAAAAATAAATAAATAAAAAGAAATCAATAAATAAATAAAAATGAATAAATAAATAAATAAAAATAAATAAAATAATTAAAAATAAATAAAAAATAAATAAATAATCAAATAAAAATAAATAAATGAATAAAAGAAAATAAAAATAAAAATCAATAAATAAAT
>NC_061094.1:2877428-2885197 GCF_015104395.2 Macrobrachium nipponense
TTATTTTTGTAAATTTATTTATTTTTATTTATTTTTAATTTTTTATTTAGTTATTTATTTCTATTTATTTATTTTTTTATTATTTTCTATTCATGTATTTTTAAATATTTTTTACTTTAATTATTACATATTTATTTATAATTATACATTTTATTTATATTAATTAATTTATTTTTGTTTATTAATTTTTCTTTTTTTTTATTATAAACGTTTATATTTATTTACTTATTTATTCTTATTTATTTATTTACTGATTTATTTTACTGAATTATTTTTATTTATTCATTTTTATTTATTTATTTATTTTATTTATATATTAATTTATTCACTTTAATTAATTTTTTATTTTTATTTATTTATTTATTTTATTCATTTATTTCTATTTATTAATTTATTTTTATTTTTTATTTATTTATTTATTTTATTCATTTATTTCTATTTATTAATTTATTTTTATTTATTTATTTCGATTTATTTATTTTTGTTCATTTATTTTCATTTATTTTTTTATTTTCATTTATTTACTTCTATATTTATGTATATATTTATTATTATTTATTTAATGTTATGTATTTATTTTTATTTATTTATTTTTGTTAATTTTTATTCATTTGTTAATTTATTTTTTATTAATTCTTTTATTTATAATAATAAAATGCCCGAAAATTATTTAAAATTTAGCACATTACCTTATTTTAAATAGATGATTTTTGTTTAAAAATTATTTCAAAAATTTCTTTAAAAAGGATCATGAATGTAACATAAAACATTCAAAAAAATTACAATTTTAGTACTAAATTTTCGAAACGTTTTCAGTTTTTTATTTTTTTAATAGAATGATTATTTTGAAAAACGGCTAGAGTTCAAAAAGTAATTTGATTTGAATACAATATCTAAAGAATTTTCCCTCACTTTGTGATGACTGATTTCTATTTTAGACATTAATATAACATAAAAATTTGAAGTTTTTTTTTATGACTGTTTTTTTAAATCATTTAAAATATCGTCTAAAATAACACAATGAATTTAGAATAAATAGAGTTTAAAAATAATACAGTTTAGATACAATATTTTGGGAGTTTTGCCTTCTTTTTTATGACTGATTTTGATACCGAAAATCATGTAAAAATACGCCTAAGAAAAGGGGACAATGAAAGTTTTAAAATAATTTCAATTTTTGCATAGTATTTTTCAGTTTTTCCTCTTTTTGTTTGCGGATTTTTGTTTAAAAAACGATTACAAAAATTGAAACCTAGGAAAGCTTCAAAAATATTTCAATTTTACCATAAATAGTGCATATGAATAAAGAAAGGACAAAATAAGAGACCTAAAAAGCTTTATAAAATGATTTCAATTTAGATATAATATTTTACCACACATAGTTTATTAAAATTATAAAAAGACAAAAAAGATACCTAAAAAAACCTTAAATATTTCAATTTAGATACAACATTTAACTTAAAAAGTTTATTTAAATTGAAATATATTTGTTTAAAATTTTTAGGGTACATTAATGTACCATAAAAATGTATACGATTTTCAAATGATTTAAAAGCAGTTTAAAAAAAGAATTTAAAATGATTAAAATATTTTTAATAAATTTACCGTTTTTTAGGAATAATTTCACTGGTTTACAAAAAAAAAAATTGGTCTGAGGCAAGAATGGGGATAGGTGTTTTTTGCTACTTTGGGTGTGCTGAATTCAAATTTATAAATAGTTTTGCTCTATCACCTCTAGTTTCCTGGCTTTTAAATAGTCTCATTTTAGTATAAACAGAGAATATATGTGCACATTTCAAGAGTTGCAGCAGCTTATAACAGATAAAACAGGATAGATAAAGAACACTGATTGAATCAATATACTTGGATGACACAATTACACAATCCATAGTACCACAGACAGTCAAAAGTGTGTTTTCTTAGAAGATCTGGTGTATTTTGCCTCCGGGATGTCACGCAAGAGCATCCAGCAGAAGTCTCCCATCATGCCGGGGTTCCATTTGCCTTGATAGTTGCTCTCCATCTTCGTAATGTCTTGGTGGAATCTTTCTCCATGCTCATCACTCACTGCTCCAAGGTTTGGCGGGAAGAAGAAGTTAGGTGGGAATGGAGAAAATGAATCTTGAGTGACATTCGGCACCCCATATCCTCGTAAGACTTTTAAGGCAACTTTTGCAAATACAGGATTGGTAATCTGGTCTTACGCGTTTGTTTTACCAAGGAAGCCACTACAGACTGACTTGAATGCTTCCCATGCTCTCAGTTCCTTTAAGTTAAGAAGCTCCTCAAAATCAGTATTCTTCAGCACTTCTCGGATCTGAGGTCCGACAAAGATGCCCTCTTTGAGCTTAGCAGCACTAAGACCTGGGAACACAGAAGACAAGTGTTGGAAGGCAGCACCATTTTTGTCCAACGCCTTCACGAAATTCTTCATCAAACCAAGCTTGATGTGAAGAGGAGGAAGAACCACCTTATTCATGTCTACCAGAGGATTCCCCTTGACGCTGTGTTCGCCAGGAAAAAAGCAAAGTCTTCTAGACCCCACAATCTTTACTGCTTGTAATGCTGGGATACATGCTCGACTATCCCAGAAACAGAGAAAACAACAGTACTTTGTGAAGCCCGCTTGCATACCCATAAGAAGACCAATGACCTTGAGGTCCCCCACACAGACTCCATTGGTACTCGCTGGTACTTAATTAAAGCTTCTTAAAAGAAGCTCCATATTGTCATAGGACTCCGTTTAGATGGGACAGATGTGTAGCAATGGGGAATGCATGGATATTTATTCCCGTTGTGCAGAAGCACAGCCTTGAGACTTCGCTTGGAAGAGTCTATGAGAAGACGCCAGTCTGAAGGATTATGTGGCAAACCAAGGGGCGTGAACAAACCAGGTATGTTTGTGCAGTAGCACAACTTGTTTTCCATGTCGAAAAAGGAAGCAAGGTCTTTGTTCCGATTCCTGAAACTGGTGATCCTTACATCTTCCTGGACTAGGTTCCACTGTTTAAGCCGAGAAGCCAAGAGCTCTGACTGCTGTTTTGACAGATACAAATCACGAGCAAGATCATTCAGGTCTTCTTGCGTGATCCAGTGTGGCTTGTTGCCACTTGTTCCTGAATATATAGACTCAATATCTTCCAATGACTGCCAGAGCACTACTGAGTGTGGATTGAGACCTGCTGCCCTAACTGCCAAAATCCGTCTTGATATATAATTATATATATAATGTAATGCTATCACTTACATTTAGTGCATAATAACTAAAAAATAAGCCATAAGTCTCACAATATTAGAATTAACCCTGAATGCATATACGCCTTTATGTACCGTATATGCACAAAATGCACACTATGCATATATATATAAAAAAAAACTAGTGATGAGTAAAAACGGATTTCAAATTTGAATTCAGCACCCCCAAATTAGGTAAGAACGGGTATTTTTGTGCTTGCCTCAATTTCTTTGTAAACCAGTGAATTTTTATTTCAAAAATTATTTAAAAATTGGCCTAAAACAAGGCAATGAATAGCACATAAAAATGTAAAACATAAATTTTTTTGAGTTTTTCTCCCTTTCTTAAGGCTGTTTGTTGATAAAATTAATTAGAAAAGCAACTAAAAAAATTAGTGAAAAACTAAACCATTTAGACATATTCCAAATTAAATACAATATTTTTTTTTTAGATTATGACCTCTATCTGATGAGTGATTTTTTTTGTCTCAAAAAGCTTTTAAAAATCGCATAAATATATGAAAATAAATTAACCTAAAGAGTTTAAAACAATATTTCAATTTTTGTACAAAATCTTAGTTTTTTTTTTTTTTTTTTTTTTATCTTTTTGATGCATTTTTGTTTGGGAGTTTTACCCTCTCTTTGGTGACTAGCTTTTATTTCAAAAATCAATTATAAAATCGCCTAAATGTTTAGTAGATTGATTAATGTAACATGAAAAGTAATAAAAATTATTACTTATGCAATTATTAAAGTGATATTTGAAACAGAAAATAGGCCTCAAAACAAGAGCAAATCTAATTGAAATATTTTTTAGCTTTTTTCTTTTTGATTTTTGTCTTTTTCGATCGATTTTTCTGATAATTTTTTCAACAAAAACCATCTAATAAAAAATGTAAAAAAAACTGTCATAAATATTGTTAAAAAATTTAAATATTTGTAAAATATTTTTGGTTACATTCTTTTTAGTCGATTTAATTATTTATTAAATTTATTTTTGTTTTCCATTAAGTGTCCTATTTTTAGGCAATTTTGAAATGTTCTGTTAAACAAAAACTAGTCTTAATAAGGGAGCCAAAAAGCGCTAAGCTATTGTATTTAAAATTATATACTTTTAAAGTTTATTTCTTTTTCATTTTTCGTGCTATTTTTTAGAGAATTTTTATGAAGATTATTTGAAACAAAGTAACGTGCTGATATTTAAGTAATGTTCAGGTAATATTCTTATTATAAATAAAAAAATAAAAAAAATAGATAATTAAAAAAATTAATAAAAATTAATAAAAATAAATAAATAAAGAAATAAATTAAATTAATTAATTAATTAAAATAAGTAAATTAATATATAAATAAAAAATAAATAAGTAAATAAAATAAATAAATTAAATAAATTGAATCTATAAATTAATTCAATAAAGGAAATAAATAAATGAATAAATAACTTAAAAAAATAATAAAAATAAATAAATAAAATATATAAAAAATAAATAAAATAAAATAGAAGAAAATGAATGAAAATGAAAAATAAATAAAAATAGATAAAAAATCGAAATAATGAATAAAAATAAATAAATAAAAATAAATAAATAAAATAGAAAAAAATAAAAATAAAAGAAAATAAATAAATAAAAATATATGAATAATTAAATTTAAAAAAATTAAAATAAATAAAAGGATAAAGAATTAAAAATGAATAAATAAATAAAAAAAAAATAAACAAAAATAATTAAATAAATAAAAAAATAAATGTATATATAGATTAATACAAAAATGAAAAAATAAAATAAATAAATATATATAATTGGAGTAAAAAATATCTAAAAGTAAATATGTCATAAAAAAACAAAACAATAAATAAATAAAAGTAAATAAGTAATAAAAATAAATAAATAAAAAAATAAATAAAAATAGGTCAATAAATAAATAAATTAAAATAAAGAGATTTAAAAAATAAAAATAATTTTGATATAAATAAAAAATAAATAAAAAAATAAAAAAAAATAAACAGATAAATAAAACAAATAAATAAAAATGAATAAAAAAGGAAAATAAAAAAATGAATATAAAATAATGAATTAAATAAATAAATAAATAAATAATTGAACATAAAAATATAAGTAATTAAATACAAATAAATGAAATAAATAAAAGTAAAGAAAAATAAATAAAATTTATTTTTCTTTTTTATTTGATAATTTATTTTATTTATTTTATTTATTATTTTTATTTTTATTTTTTTATTTATTTACTTTTATTTATTTAATTTTATTTTCGATTTATTTTTTATTTATTTTTTCTTTTTTATTATTTATTTATTTTATTTATTTTTATTTTATTTATTATTTTATTTTTTATTTATTTTACTTTATTTTATTTATTTTTATCGATTTATTTTTATTTATTCTATTTATTTATTTTTTTTAAATTTATTTTATTTAATTTTTATATTTTGTATTATTTTTATTTTTATTTTTGTTTTTATTTTTATTTCATTTATTTTTGTTTTTATTTATTTATTTATTTATTTCTATTTTATTTTTATTTTTATTTATCTTTATTATTTTATTTATTTTGTTTATTTTTTACTCTTTAGTTTTTTATCGGTTATTTTTATTTATTTTTACTTACTTTTATTTTATTTATTTATTTTTATGTTTATTTTTATTTATTTACTTCTATTATTCTATTTATTATTTATTTATTTTTATCTATTTTGATTTACATTTATTTTGATTTTGATTTTAATTTTTATTTTTATTTATTTATTTTTATTTTTATTTTTGATTTTTATTTATTTATTTAATTTATTTATTTTTTTTTTATTTATTTTTATTTATTTATTTATTTTTATTTATTTTACTTAATTTAGAATTAATTTCAATTTATTTATTTCAGTTTAGGTTTTATTTATTTTTTAATTTTGAATTTATTTTATTTTTATTTATTTATTTTTTATTTTTATTTTTATTTATTTTTTTTTTTTTATTTAGTTTTTAAACTTTTATGTTTATTTATTTTAAATAACTAAATTTAAAAAAAACTAAATAAAAAATAAAGTAAAATAAAAATAAATCAAATAAATAAACTAAAAATAAATAGAAATAAAAATAAATAAATAATTAAATGAAAAATCAAATAAATTTAATAATTAATAAATAAATAAAAATAAATAAATAAACTTTATTTATTTATTTAATTTAAATTTTTTATTTATTTTAATTTTTTATTTTTTATTTAAGCTATTATTTATATCATTTAGTTTTTACTTATATTTGATTTTTATTTATTTATTTGTTTTTATTTATGTTTTATTTTTTATTCTATTTATTTATGTGTTTTATTTATTTATTTTATTTATTTATTTATTTATTTGTTTTTATTTATTTTATTTTTATTTTTGATATTCTTATTAATTTATTTTCTTTTTCGATTTGACTTATTTAATTTATTTGTTTAGTTTTTATGTTATTTATTTTACTTAATTTATTTCTAATTTTTTATTTTTATTTTTTATTTTTATTTAGTTTATTTGATTTTTTTATTTTTTTGAATTTTTTATTTTTTTACTTTATTGTTTATTTTTATTTTATGTTTGGATTTGATTTGATTTATTTTGATGTTTATTTGATTTATTTATTTATTTTTTATGTATCTTTTTATTTATTCATTTATTTAAGTTTTTATATTTTAATTTATTTTATTTATTTTCTATTCAGTTTGATGTTTATTTTAGTTGAGGGGGAGGTTTTATTTTTTGAGGTTTATGGGTTTGATTTTGAGTTGTTAGTTTTAGTTTTTCATGTGCATTTCTTTATTTTTTGATTTTTGTCTTTTTTTTTTTTATTTTTCATTGCATTTTTTTATTTTGATTTGGATTTCTATGTTTATTTTTACTTATTTATGTGTTATTTTTTTAGTTTATTGTTTTTTTATTTTTTTATTGTTTTTTTTATTTATTTATTGATGTTTATTTTTATTTATTAAAGTTTTTTTTCATTGATTTAGTTTTATTTTTATTGATTTGATTTTATTTTTATTTTTTATTTATTTCGGTTCGTTTTTTATTTATTTACTTATTTGAGGTTTTTCATTTATTTTATTTTTATTTTTATTTTTTTTATTTATTTTATTATTTATTTTTATTTATTTCATTTCTTTTATTTATTTATTTTATTTTTATTCATTTATTTTCCTTTATCTATTTTATTTATTTATTTATTTTTAACTTATTTATTTACTTTATTTTTAGATAATTATTGTTTATCAACTTTTATTTAATTATTTATTATTTTTTTTATTATTTATTTATTTTTATTTATTATTTATTTTTATTTATTTATTTATTTATTTTTCTTTAGTTTTTTATTTATTTATTTATTTTCATTTATTTATTTTTTTATTTATTTTTATATATTTGTAATTTTTATCTATCTATTTTTTTATTTATTTTTAATTATTATTATTATTTTATTTAATTTTCTTTATATTTATTTTTATTTATCTCTTTAGGTACTTATTTTATTTATTCATTTTTG
>NC_061094.1:2885697-2895697 GCF_015104395.2 Macrobrachium nipponense
TTTTTATTTATTTATTTTTGTTGTTTATTTTTATTATATATTTCTATTCATTTATTTTTAATTTTTATTATTCATTTTTGTTGATTAATTTTTTTGATTTTATATTTATTATTATTTATTTATTTCTATTTATTTTCTTATATATTTATCTTCTTTTATTTTTTTAATTTAATTTATTTATATGGATTTTACTTTTATTTATTTATAGTTGTTTTATTTACCTATTTAATTATTTTTATTTATTTAATTATTTATTTTTATCTATTTATTTTATTTATTCTTTTTATTTTTTTCAAATATTTATTCTTCTATTTATTTATTCATTATTATTTATTTATTTATTTATCTTTATTTGTTATTAATTTTCATTTATTGTTTTGAGACGAGGCCAAGCTATAATAGATATTTTTTTGTCTCCTTTTTAGTGGATTTTTAAAATGAATTTAGACAAAAATCTGGTATCAAAAGATGGAAAGAAACTCAAAAATTATGTAACAAAATATCTTAATATCACTCTTATTGATCTAAATTGTTTTTTAAAAGATTTTTTAAAACAATAATCACACATCTAAAAGAGGATGAAACCCGCCAAATATTTATTTAAATCGATATATATTCAGTTTCATTTTTTTTATAATGATTCTTGAAACAAAGTTAGGCCACCAAAAAGACAAAACCTCAAAATACTGTGGCAGAAACTGAAATATTTTGTAAGAAAACCTTTTATGCTACATTCATTCTCCCAAAAAGAGTGGACAATCAAAAATTAAATAATTATTTTAACATGTTTATTTGGAAGTCAGTTCCTCTTTTTGATGGATGATTTTTGCTTTCAGAATTCATTTAGAAAATTGGCTAAAAATAGGAGAAGGAACTTAGAATTAAAAGCAGCTCATAAAAGATTTAATTTGAATACCAATATTTTTTAATATTTTGTCCAGGGTTTTTAAATAACGGATTGTTTTATTTCACAATTATTTCAAAACTAATCTAAAATTCCGGCAATATATGTAACATAAAATCATTAGGAAATATATACATTTTTTTGCACAATATTTTTGAGATTTTTTACCTCTATTTTTGTCCGTTTTTTGTATCAAAAATCAATTTAGGAATAGCCTGAAAAAGTGATATTTGGTTCAAAAATCATTTAAGAAACTAATTAAAAAAATGACAACGGATATAAAAATAAAATTTAAATCAACATTTTCAATTCATATACGAAACTTTTAAGATTTTTAAACATTGATTTGTCTTTAAAGAATCATTTAAAAAATCGGCTAAAAATAGGGCAATAAATTTATCATAAAATGGTTTTAAATATATAATTTTTTGCAAAATATATCTCTTCATCTTAGCGGTTTTCTGTTTCAGTCATTATAAAAATCCTCTTAAAAAAAGTAAAAAATCTAACACAGAAAAAGGCTTAAAAAATTTCAGTTTAAATGGGTTTCTTGCCCCTCTTTAGTTATAGATTGATTTTTGTTTGTTTAAAAATTATTTTGTTGAGGCAGAAAATTTCTTTAAAAAAGCACAATGAATGTAACATAAAACGTTAAAAAAAAATTACAATTTTAGTACCAAAATTTCGAAACTTTTTCAGTTTTTTTTATATTTTTATTAAAATGATTATTTTAAAAAACGGCTACAGTTCAAAATTAATTTGATTTGAATACAATATTTAAAGGATTTTCCCTCACTTTTTGATGACTGATTTTTATTTTAGAAATTAATATAACATAAAATTTTGAATTTTTTTATGGCTGGTGTTTTTTTTAATCATTTAAAATATCGTCTAAAAATACATGAATTTAAGATAAACAGTTTAAAAATAATACAGTTAGGATACAATATTTTGGGAGTTTTGCCTTCTTTTTTATGACTGATTTTGATACCGAAAATTATGTAAAAACATGTCTAAGTTTAAAAACAATTTCAATTTTTGCATAGTATTTTTTAGTTTTTCCTCTTTTTGTTGGCAGATTTTTTCTAAAAACTATTACAAAAATTGCTTAAAAGAGACCCCAAGAATTAAAAAAGGACAAAATAAGAGGCCTAAAAAGCTTTAAAAATGATTTTCAATTTAGATATAATTTTTTTACCATACAGTGTATTAAAATTATAAAAGACAAAAAGATACTTTAAAAAAGCCTTAAATAAATTTTCAAATTTTTAGATACAAAATTTTACCATAAATAGTTCATCTAAATTAATATATATTTGTTTAACATTTTTAGGGTACAATAATTGTCAAAAATATATGCTATTTTTCAAATGATTTAAATGCAGTTTAAAAAGGAATTTAATTTGAATACATATCTTTAATAAATTTACCGTATTTGAGGACTAATTTTTATTTCAGAATTTACCTAGAAATTGTCCTAAAATAGGGCAATGAAAAGCACATAAAAATTTTAAAACATATAAATTTCTGAGTTTTTCTCCCTTTGTTAAGGCTGTTTGTTGATAAAAATTAATTAGAAAAGAATCAACTAAGAAATTAGTGAAAGACAAAAACATTTAAACATATTCCAAATTAAATACAATATTCTTTTTTAGATTATGACCGCTATCTGATAAGTATTTTTTTGTCTCAAAAGGCTTTTAAAAATCGCATAAATATATGAAAATAAATGTAACTTAAAGAGTTTAAAATAATATTTCAGTTTAATGCAAAATCTTAAAGTTTATTTTTTTCATCTTTTTAATACATTTTTGTTTGGGAGTTTTACCCTCTCTTTGGTTACTAATTTTTATTTCAAACGTCAATTAGAAAATCGCCTAAATTTTTAGTAGATTGATTAATGTAACATGAAAGTAATAAAAAAATATTTAAACTTTTACCACTTACTTTGGTGGCTGTTTTCTGTTTCAATTAATCATTATAAAAATTCTCGAAAAAATAGTTCAAAAAATGAAACTGAAAAAAACTAAAAATATGTCAATTTAAATGCAATAACATTGGGCTTATTGGCTCTCTTTTTGGAGTTTTGCCCTCTTATTTGGTGACATAGTGAAAAATATTGTATTTAAATTGAATGATAAAAAAAATCGTTTTCTTCGCCCACACCCCTTTTTCAGGCTATTCTTATATTTATTTTTGATACAAAAATCCGCCAAAATAAAGGAGGTAAAATTTTCAAAAAATATTATGCAAAAATTTATATATTTCTTAATGATTTTTTTTACATTTATTGCCCGAATTTCAGGTGTTGTTTTGAAATAATTTTCGAAAAAAAAATCAGTCATCAAAATCAGGCAAAATATTAAAAATATTAGAATTCAAATTAAATCTTTTACAAACTGCTTTTAATTTGAAATCATTGTCATAATTTTAGCTAATTTTCTATATGATTTTTGAAGCAAAAAATCATCCATCACAAAGAGTAATGAATTTCATATAGATATGTTAGAAAATAATTATATAATTTTTGGGAATTGTACTCTAATTTTTATGGCTGATTTTTTTTCAAATATAATTATAAAAATCGCCTAAAAATGGACAAGAAATATAGCATAAAAAGCTTTAATAAATATTTCCAGTTTTTGCACAATGATTTTAGGTTTTTGTCTTTTTGTTTCAAAAATCACCATAAAACAAAAATGCTAAAATCAAAATTAAACTGGAAAAAGCTTAAAATATATATCAATTTAAATGAAATATTTTACGCGTTTTAGTCCTCATTTAGATGTGTGATTTTTTTTTCAAAAATCTTTTAAAAAACCACATACATTTAAAAAAAAAGTTTCAATTTTGGTACACAATTTTCGAGAGTTTGTTTTCATCTTTTGATGCAAGATTTTTGTGTCAAGAATCATTATAAAAATCACCTAAAAAAGAGGAAAAAAATACAACATTTATGATAATTTTGCATTCCATTTAATATGACTTCTGTTTCCATAATCATTTCGAAAATTACCTAAATCAGGACAATGAATATAAAATAAAAGAAAACGGTTTAAAAAAGATAATTATGAACTAAAATTTTTGGGAGTTTTTCACCCCATTTTGTTAACTAATTATGAAAATCGCATAAAAAGGACAAAAAATGAAACTAAAAACCTTATTTGAATTTATATACAATATTTTTGTTTTTTTGGCATCTTTTTGATAAATGATTTTAGCTTTTGTCTTAATTTTAATGTTATATTCATTTAAATATTTATAATCAATTTTTTATTAAATGACACAAAAATTCAGTTATCGAAATAAGGGCGAAAATTCTTAAAATACTGTATTTATTCCGTTTTCCCCCCTTTTTTTTAGCGAATTTTTATGTTGATTTTTTAAACAAAAATTACCAAAATAAAAAAGGAATATACTCAGTAATATTTTTTACAAATTATAGATCTATTTTTTAAACATTTTACGTTCTATTTCTAAGCGTTTTTAAAATAATTTTTGAAATAAAATCAGTCATCACAAAATGAGGAAAAGCTATCAAAGTTAGTGAATTCAAATAAATTTTTTAACTGATTTTAATTCTAAATACATTGTCTTATTTTAGCCAATTTTCTGAATGATTTTTGAAACAAAAATCATCCATCAAAAATAGGAACAAAATCTCAAAACTATTGTACAAATAAAAAATTAAAATACTTTTAAAAATTATTTTTGAAATAGAAATCTGTCATCAAAAACATAAGAAAATTTTAATCGATTTTTGAGTGATTTTTCAAACAAAATCAGTCATCAAAAAGATAAGAAAATATCAATATCAAATAAATTACGTACTAAAATTGAAATATATTTACATGATTTTAAAAAAATCTTTCATTGTTTCTCTATTTCATTTTATTTTTTAGGCGATTTTTATGATGAGTTTTTGAACAAGAAAACTGCCAACAACCATTGAATAAGACTCAAATGTTTTGTGCAATAATTGATATATTGTCCTAGTTTTAGGCGATTTTAACAAATGAGTTTTTGAAATATAAGTCAGTCATGAAAAAGAAGGAAAAAGTCTAAAATATCATATTGGAAATTATTTATAATTTAGCTGTTTTTTTCTTTGTTATTTTAATTATCCAATACTTATGCAATTATCAAAGTGATATTTGAATCAGAAAAATAGGCCTCAAAACAAGAGTAAATCTAACAAGAATATTGCATCTTAATAGAAATATTTTTTTTAGCTTTTTTCTTTTTTGATTTTTGTCTTTTCGGTCGATTTTTCTAATAATGTTTTCACTAAAACCAGCTAATAACAAAAAATGTAAAAAAAAAACTGTCATAAATATTGTTAAAAAATTGAAACATTTGTTTAAAATTTTTGGTTAAATTCTTTTTAGTCGATAGTTTTTGTTTAAATAATTTTAGGAAAAAAAATCAGTTATAAAATGGAAGGGGAAACTCCCAAAATTATTGTATTAAAATTAAATTATTTATTAAATTTATTTTTGTTTTAGATTCAGTGTCCTATTTTTAGGCAATTTCTGAATTGCTCTGTTAAACAAAACTATACTCATGAGGGAGACAATAAGCGCTAAGATATTGTATTTAAAATTATATATTTCTAAAGCTTATTTCTTTTTCCTTTTTCGAACTATTTTTTAGAGAATTTTTAAAATGATTATTTGAAACAAAGTAATGTCCTAAAAATGTGAAGTATTTTTCAGGTATTTTAATATTATAAATAAAAAATAAATAAAGAACTAAATTTAAAAACGAATAAAAATAAATAAAAATAAATAAATAAATAAAAACATAACATTAAAAACATAATAATAAATATATAAATAAATAAATAGAAGTAAATAAATTAAACTGAAAAATCAAATAAATAAATAAAAATATAAACAAAAATAAATAAACGAAATAAATAAATAAATAAATGAAATAAAACAAATACAATAAATGAATAAAAAACAAATAAATAAAAATAAAATAAAATAAATAATAAAATAAAAAATAAAAAAATGAGAAAATGAATAAATAAAAAAAATTAATAAATAAAATAAAAAACTAATAAATAAATAGAAGAATAAATAAAAAATAATAATGAAAAATAAAATAACAAATTAATAAAAATAAATTATATAAAAAAATAATAAAGTAAAATAAACAAATTTTTAAATCACTTTTATTCATATACGAAACTTTTAAGATTTTCAAACATTGATTTGTCTTTAAGAATCATTTAAAAAATCGGCAAAAAAGGGCAATAAATTTATCATAAAATGCATTTAAATATATAATTTTTTGCAAAATATTTCTCTTTATCTTAGCGGTTTTCTGTTTCAGTCATTATAAAAATCCTCTGAAAAAAAAGTAAAAATCTAAAACAGAAAAAGCTTAAAAAAAATCTGTTTAAATGGTTTCTTGCCCTTCTTTTTTATTGATGATCTTCTTTAAAAATTATTCCAAAATTTCTTTAAAAAGGATCATGAATGTAACATAAAACGTTATAAAAATTACAATTTTAGTACCAAATTTTCGAACCTTATTCTGGTTTTTTCATAATTTTATTAAAATGATAATTATAAAAAACGGCTACAATTCAAAAAGTAATTTGATTTGAATATAATATTTAGAGGATTTCCCCTCACTTTTTAATGACCGATTTTCCTTTTAGAAGTTTTTTTGATGACTGGTATTTTTTTTAAATCATTTAAAGTATCGTCTAGAAATAACACAATGAATTTAAAATAAACAGTTTAAAAATCATACAGTTTCGATACATATTTTGGGAGTTTTGCCTTCTTTTTATGACTGATTTTGATACCGAAAATCATGTAAAAACACATCTAAGAAGGGGACAATGAAAGTTTTAAAATAATTTAAATTTTGCATCGTATTTTTGAGTTTTTCCTCTTTTTGTTGGCGGATTTTTGTTTAAAAAACTATCACAAAAATTGCTTAAAAGAAAACTAAGAAAGCTTCATAAATATTTCAATTTTACCATAAATAGTGTATATGATAATTTTTTACCATAAATAGTTTTATCTAAATTAAAATATATTTGCTTAACATTTTTATGGTACATTAATTGTCAAAATTTATGCGATTTTCAAATGATTTATTTAAAGCAGTTTAAAAAAGAATTTAATTTGAATACAATATTTTTAATAAATTAACGTTTTTTAGGACTAACTTTTTATTTCAAAATAATTATAAAATTGGCATAAAATAGGGCAATGTATAGAACATAAAAATTTAAAAATATATATAAATTTTTTTAGTTTTCTCCCTTTGTTAAGGCTGTTTGTTGATAAAAATTAATTAGAAAAGCAACTAAAAAATAAGTGAAAGACAAAAACATTTAAACATATTCCAAATTAAATACAATTTTTTTTTTTAGGTTATGACCTCTATCTGATGAGTGATTTTTTTGTATCAAAAGGCTTTTAAAATCGAAATAAATATCTAAAACTAAATGTAACTTAAAGAGTTTTAAAACCATAACAACCATTTTAGTACAAAATCTTAAAGTTTTTTTTTCATCTTTTTGATACATTTTTGATTGGGAGTTTTACCCTCTCTTTGGTTACTAATTTTTATTTCAAAAATTAATTAGAAAATCGCCTAAATTTTTAGTAGATTGATTAATGTAACATGAAAAGTAATACAAAAATATTTAAATTCTCTAAAAAATAGTTTAAAAATGAAACAGAAAATTTCTAAAAATATGTAATTTTAAATGCAATATCTTTGGGGCTTATTGGCTCCCTTTTTGGGAGTTTTGCCTTCTTATTTGGTGACATAGTAAAAATATTGTAATTAAATTGAAAGATGAAAAAATCGTTTTCTTCGCCCACCCCCTTTTTCGGGCTATTGTTATATTTATTTTTGATACAAAAATCCGCCAAAATAAAGGAGGTAAAAATTCTCAAAAATATTATGCAAAAAATTTACATATATTTCTTAATTGAATTTTTTTCCATTTATTGCCCGAATTTCAGGTGTTTTTTTAGAATATTTTTCGAAATAAAAATCAGTCATCAAAAATTAGGCAAAATATTAAAAAATATTAGATTCAAATTAAACCTTTTACAACTGCTTTTAATTTGAGGTTCATTGGCCTAATTTTAGCCAAATTTCTAAATGATTTTTTGGAGCAAAAATCATCCATCACAAAGAGAAATGAATTTCAAATAGACATGTTAAAATAATTATTTAATTTTTGGATAGTACACTCATTTTTATAACTGATTTTTTTTCAAATATAATTATAAAAATCACTTAAAAATGGGACAAGAAATATAGCATAAAAAGCTTTAATAAATATTTCAGTTTTTGCACAATAGTTTTAGGTTTTTGTCTTTTTGTTTCAAAAATCATCATAAAAATGCTAAAAACAAAATTAAACTGAAAAAAACTTAAAATATATATAAATTTAAATGAAATATTTAACGCGTTTTAGTCCTCCTTTAGATGTGCGATTTTTTGTTTCAAAAATCTTCTAAAAAACCACATACTTTAAAAAAAACTTTCAATTTTGGTACACAATTTTTGAGTTTGTTTTCATCTTTTGATGCAAGATTTTTGTGTCAAGAATCATTATAAAAGTCACCTAAAAAGGAGGAAAAAATACAACATTTACGATGATTTTACATTCGATTTAATTCTGACTTCTGTTTCCATAATTATTTTGAAAATTACCTAAATCACGACAATAAATATAACATAAAAGAACTGTTTAAAAAAAATCATTATGAACTAAAATTTTTTTCACCCCTATTTTGATAATTAATTATGAAAATCGCATAAAAAGGAAAAAAATGAAATTAAAAACCTTATTTGGAATTTATATAAAATATTTTTGTTTTTTTGGCATTTTTTTGATAAATGATTTTAGCTTTTGTCTAAATTTTAATGTTATATTCATTTTCATATTTTTATTAAATTATTTTTTAATACAAATTCTTAAAATACTGTATTTATTCTGTTCCCCCCCCCCCTTTTTTTTTTTTTTTTTTTTAGCGAATTTTTTTATATTGATTTTTTAAACAAAAAAAATAGCCAGAATAAAAAAGGAAATATATTTTGCACAAATTTATAGATGTATTTTTTATACATTTTAAGCTCTATTTCAAGGCTATTTTTAAAATATAAATCAGTCATCAAAAGAGGGAAAAGCTATCAAAGTTAGCGAATTTAAATTAATTTTTTTACTGATATTAATTTAAATACATTGTCTTATTTTAGCCATTTTCTGAATGATTTTTGAAACAAAAATCATCCATCAAAAATAGGAACAAAATCTCAAACATATCGTACAAAAAATAAAATACTTAAAAAATTATTTTTGAAATAGAAATCTGTCAACATAAGAAAATTTTAATAGATTTTTGAGTGATTTTTGAAACAAAAATCAGTCATCAAAAAGATGAAAAAATTTCAAAAAAATTACGTACTAAAATTGAAATATATTTAAATGATTTTTTAAAAATCCTTTATTGTTTCTCTATTTCATTTTATTTTTTAGGAGTTTTTGAACAAGAAAGCTACCAACAACCATTGAATAACGACTCTCAAATGTTTTGTGCAAATAATTGATATATTGTCCTAGTTTTAAGCGATTTTCCAAATGATTTTTGAAATATAAGTCAGTCATGAAAAAGAAGGAAAAAGTCCTAAAATATCATATTGGAAATTATTTTATTATTTAATTGTTTTTTCTTTGCTATGTTCATTATCCTATACTTATGCAATTATTAAAGTGATATTTGAAACAGAAAAATGAAAACAACAGAAAATATTGGCCCTCAAAACAAGAGCAAAGTCTAACAAGAATATTGCATACTTTATTGAAATATTTGTTTAGCTTTTTCTTTTTGATTTTTGTCTTTTTCGGTCGATTTTTCTAATAATTTTTTTCAACAAAAACCAGCTAATGAAAAATGTAAAAATAAAAAAACTGGCATAAATATTGTAAAAATATGATATATTGTAGAGAATTTTTAAAATGATTATTTGAAACAAAGTAATGTGCTAGAATTTAGATATTTTCAGGCATTTTCATATTAAAAATAGAAGAAATAATAATTTAAAAAACAA
>NC_061094.1:2903197-2905915 GCF_015104395.2 Macrobrachium nipponense
TTTTATATTCATTATTTTTTATATTTATTTTTAATTTTTTTATTTTTTTATATTATTTTCTATATCTATTTTTTTTATTTTTTAGTTATTTTTATCTATCTATTTTTATTTTTATTTATTTTTTATTTATTTATATTTTATATTTATTTATTTATTTATTTATTTTAATTTATTTTTATTTATTTATTTATTTATTTATTTATTTATTTATTTATTTTTATTTATTTTTATTTATTTTTTTATTTATTTGTATTTATCTTCACTCTTTTATTTTTATTATTTATCTTTATTAATTTAATTTTATTTATTTATTTTATTTATTTTATGTTTTTTTAATTATTTATTTATTTTTATTTATTTTTATTTTATTTATTTTGTTTTTATTTATTTATTTATCTATTGTATATTTACTTTCTTTTTATATATTTATCTTTATTAATTAATTAATTTATTTATTTATTTATTTATTTATTTTTTTCTCTTTATATATTAATTATTAATTTATTTATTTTTATTTATTTTATTTATTTTTCATATATTTTTATATAATACTATTTATTTTTATTTATTTATTTTTATTTATTTTCATCTTTATTTATTTTATTTTTTTTATTTATTTATTTTTATTTATTTATTTATTTTTATTTGATTCTTTATTTATTTATTTATTTTTTCTCTATTTTTATTTTTATTTCTATTTTATTTTTATTTATTTATTTATTTTTATTTTTATTTATTTATTTATTTTTAATTTTTAATTTTTGATTTTTTAATAATTATTTTTATTTACTAATTTTTATTTATTCATTTATTTTTATTCACTTATTTTTTATTTATTCAATTATTTTTTATTCTTTTTTATATATTCATTTTCCTTTAATTTCATTTATTTATTTATTTTCATTTATTTATTTTTATTCTTATTTTTATTTTGTTTATTTTTTTTTATTTATTTTTTATTTATTTTAATTATTATTTGTATTTATTTATTTTTATTTACCATTTTTTTTATTTATTTATTTATTTTTTATTAATTATTGTATTTAAATTCAAGATAAAAAAATAATTTTTTTGCGCCCACATACCTTTTTTCCCTGGCTATTTTTAAATTTTATTTTTGATACAAAAATCCGCCACCAAATAAAGGAGGTCTCTCAAAAATATTATGCAATAATTATATATTCTGTTACATTTATTGCCCGAATTTCAGGTTTATTTTAAAATAATTTTCGAAATAAAAAAAATCAGTATTAAAAATCAGGCAAAATATTAAAAATATTAGATTCCAAATTAAACCTTTTACAAACTGCTTTTAATTTGAAGTTCACTGTCCTAATTTTAGCCAGTTTTCTAAATTAATTTTGAAGCAAAAATTATCCATAACAAAGAGGAATGAATTCAAATAGACATGTTAAAATAATTATTTATTTTTAGATCGTACTCTCAATTTTATGACTGATTTTTTCAAATATAATATAAAAATTGACTAAAAATGGGACAAGAAATATAGCATAAAAAGCTTAATAAATATCCAGTTTTTGCACAATATTTTTTAGGTTTTTGTCTTTTTGTTTCAAAAATCATCATAACAAAAAATGCTAAAATCAAAATTAAACTCGGAAAAAGCTTAAAATATATATTAATTTATATGAAATATTTAACGCGGCTTAGTCCTCACTTAGATGTGTGATTTATGTTTCAAAAAACTCTTTTAAAAAACCACATTCTTTTGAAAAATATTTTAATTTTGGTACACAATTTTTGAGAGTTTGTTTTCATCTTTTGATGCAAGATTTTTGTGTCAAGAATCATTATAAAAATCACCTGAAAAGGAGGAAAAAATACTACTATATGATAATTTTGCATTCGATTTATTATGACTTCTGTTTCCATAATTATTTCGAAAATTACCTAAATCAGGACAATGAATATAACATAAACGAACAGTTAAAAAAGATAATTATGGACTAAAATTTTTGTGAGTTTTTCACCCATTTTTTGATAATTAATTATGAAAAATCGCAATAAAAAAGGACAAATAATGAACTAAAAACCTTATTGAATTTATATACATTTTTTTGGCATCTTTTCGATAAATGATTTTAGCGTTTTTTCTAAACTTTATTGGTAATTCCATTTTCAAATTTTTTATTAAACTATTTTTTAAATAAAAGCAAGCAGTTATCGAAATAAGGGCGAAAATTCTTAAAATACTGTATTTATTCCGTTTCCCCCCCCCCCCCCCCTTTTTTTTTTTAGCGAATTTTTATATTGATTTTTTGAAACAAAAAATAGTCAAAATAAAAAGGAATATACTCAATAATATTTGGCACAAATCTATAGATTGTATTTTTTAAACATTTTACGTTTTATTTCTAGGCGATTTTAAAAATAATTTTTTGAAATAAAAATCAGTCATCAAAAAGAGGGAAAAGCTATCAAATAAATGTTTTAACTGATTTTAATTTTAAATACATTGTCTTATTTTAGCCAAATTTCTGAATGATTTCTGGTACAAAATCATCCATAAAAAAATAGGAACAAAACTCTCAAACATATTGTACAAAATTAAGATACTTTTAAAAATTATTTTTTTGAAATAAAAATCAGTCATCAAAAACAAGAAAAGTTTAACCAATTTTTCAGTGATTTTGAAACAGAAATCAGTCATCAAAAAGATAAGAAAATTTCAAAATAATTACGTACTAAAATTGAAAT
>NC_061094.1:2906415-2923915 GCF_015104395.2 Macrobrachium nipponense
TAGACATTTAACTCCTTTACTTGAGAGCTGAACTTTAACCTCTTCTATTAGCTGTGACTTGTTTGTTCTATTGGCCAAGAATGAACGTTGATTGGTAGTGACTGGATGTTCAAGATCAACACTTATATCTGCAGAGACCATGTGAAAAAGACTACGCCGGTTCTGCTCTGCAAATTTTGTTGATGTAGCATAATACCCATCAAAACATACTGTGCATTTACCAAAGGTGTTTAGTACGTATGATACATATGTGCTACAAACATCACCATATGTGCAACCATCCACATCTGTTGGCCAAGGAACACTTTCCAGTAGATGTCCACCATTGACAATGTAATATGGATTTTGAAGGTCATCACTTGAGATGGGTACAGCTGAAGCTTTTATGAGACTTGCGAGATTACTTTTAGTATTCTTGCACATCAGCTCTTTATCAAATAATGCAGGAGGCTGTTTACTAAACTCATGCTGAAGGTAGACTTCCATTTCAGATTGCTTTTTTATAACACATGTGACACGCATGAATAATAGTGTGGAATCTACCTCTACCACTTTGCCACGGACTGTCACTCCATTGGTGGCTGCTCCTATTGATGTAACTCGATCATTTCTTTTGAGTTTAACATCTGCAAAATTCTCACCTGTCACACATTCAGCTGATTTCCTTCCCATCTCAAAGGCACACTCAGCATTGGCAGATGTTGGTGCCACGATTCCAGTTGCGAGCGAGATAAGAATTTCACTGTGCTCA
This sequence comes from Macrobrachium nipponense, assembly GCF_015104395.2. Lineage (NCBI taxonomy): Eukaryota > Metazoa > Arthropoda > Malacostraca > Decapoda > Palaemonidae > Macrobrachium > Macrobrachium nipponense. Next base: position 2,907,167 of record NC_061094.1, read on the forward strand.
CCTGTGTCTGAGAATGGCGAGTGGTCATCAAACCAATTTCGAAAAAGGATATTGTGTTTCCTGTCACGTTCAGTCATGGAGGCTCTCATGTCAGTGTGTTGATCACTTGTCTGAGAATAAATTGTAATGCCACGGCCATGCTTCAAACCTCCACGAGTCTTCAACATCCGCATTAAAACTTGTTCTATGGTCTGGTCAGTAAAATTCCCAGACCAGAATCGGTCACTCCGGCGTATTGTCCAGTATCCAGATTCTGTATATGTAACATACTGATCCTTGTCCATGATGGTGGGGAGCTCTTTCATCTGTGTGTGGTAGAGACGGGCAGGGTTTGCATATGCTAGGTGTCCACCAGAATGGAAGATGGGGACCATTGCATTGACACAAAATAGATGCATTTCCCAATTACCAGTACGCTCAGCGCGTAGAAACAAGAGCATTAGATGTATCATCTTGACATATTCAATCCACAGTTTTCCTGTTCTTGAGTTTGTAGTCAGGTTATGTTCTAGATCATCTAATACATTTGTTAGATGAGCCACAGAGGAGTCCTGTTGAAGAGTCCCAACCTCATTTCCCCATTTCAAGCAGCTTTTCATGGACAACTCTAAGATGATCCAAGTTGAGTGTGTTACAAGATGTTGATGTATGAAGCATCTTCCCAACAAGAGAAGAGGCTGTCAGCATGTGTGCTCGGGGTGCACGAGCATAAGCATGCCCAGTCAGCATGTGCTTCACTGTGTTGATTCCATAGACAGTCTCCCATAGATCAGACAGCCCACTCCCTGCCATTATATGTCCAATTGCACCCATATATGACATTAAAAGATGGAAGCCACCAAATCTCACTATAACTTTGGTAAGGTCTGGAAATGCTTGTACTATTTCAACTGCTTTCTGGTATAGTGGCTGATCAAATGTGACAGGGATAATACCCAGCCTGCACTTTTCCGACACATCCTGGGCATAGCAGAGGGCAGAGTAAAGGGTGTCTTGATGATTTGGACTGTTATTAATGAATAGCAGAATGTCTATTCTGCTTACATCATAGTGGATTTGCTTCATGAGTTTAATTGAAACCACTCCATAATGGGCACCATGCAGTCTGTGTTCTGAGACCTGGTACTTGTGGTGTTTTGTATTTTTTGGTGGGCAATTGTGCAAATCTACCAGCATCTACAATGGACTGAACTTGTGTTGAACGAGGCAAGTTTTCTTCCACAATCTCTCCAGCTGGGCGTTACACCTGCGATGCCTCCCAAAACATGCCATGTTCCAAGTACAGTCAGTCTATGAGTGTCAATGTCTGCATTGTCAAATACAAAATTCACAAATTTGTCAACCCATTCATACATTTTCTCTCCTGCAGGCAGCATTGCACTGTAGAGGCGTAATACTTCTCGGTAATCATCTGCAAATGCTAGACTGCTAAGTAAATCAACTAATTCACGAGACTCGAATTTAGCATTACAGTACACTGATACTCCTAAGAGAATTGGAGAGAGAAATTATCTGGGGCGTGCAGCTGATGTTATACTGTGTGATATTGCAATCCTACGGCGTCTGTCCTTGATGAGATGACTAAGTAACCTTAATAGAAGTTGAGAAACACGTTCTTCCATCTTCTCAAAGTTGCTCATCTCCAAAAATTTTGGATACTGGGATTTATCATATATGGTTGTCCTTATTTCATCATCTATGAGAACTCCAGCCATGTCGACAATTTCTTCAGGTGTTAGTCCAGTATTACTGTAATGTTGTCTCAGTATATTATTGCTCTCATTCAGAAATGTATAAATTGTCTCTTTACCTTGCTTGCACGTAATAATCATTTCATCTTTATACCTATCTTGTAGTTTAGACTTTAGTTGTCTCGCAGTGTACACTTCACCATCTCCAGAACAATCCTTCAAAAGACCCTCTAATTCTGTCAAAGTGTATTGGTGGTCATCATTGTTATCTAAGAGCTCACAAAGTTTGTAAAATCCTACACTTTTCTCTTCATCAACTGACCCTATAGGACGACCTTTAGGCCTTTTTGTGGGATTTTGCACAGATTCCCTACCCTTATGAAAACTTACCTGACAGTCATGGTGATATTTTACCTCAGCAGCAACTGTATCTCCAATGTTTTGAATATGCACATGTACTTCATTGCCCCATTTATCAGAGCGTTCTATGCATTTCTCTTGTAATGAGAGGATAAAGTCTTTAGTTTTCGATTTATGTATTTTATCACGTCTCTTAAGAGGCTGTTTGCTTATCATAGAATAGTCAATACACTTTCCACAATACACACACTGGTTTCGTAGGACGAAATCGTCTGTCTGGGACCTGCGAATTGGTGCCTTATACTCTGATCTTTTACCAGAGTTATCTGATTCTCTCTTCCTTTTCTTGACATTTTTAGGCAAGAGATAATTCTGTCTACATCTCTTGTGTATAGGAATTGGTAGTGCTCGGTTTACTAAAAACTGGTCTAACCCATCCTTTATTTCATTGCTGATTGCTAAGACTTTGTCCAATCCCTTTTGACCCATTGCACCCTGATCCATGCCAATGGCTTCATTGCAGAAAACACACATCGGCATCTTTCTTCCATCACTCATACCTTGAACAAAGAAAAGTTTCTGATGTCAAACTAAATCACTGGTTCTTAATTCGTAGTTTAAAAATAATTCTCATTCGCAGATTACAAATAATTTGGAAAACAATGCCTTTGGTGCCGAGAGATTGGATATTTAGAGCACAATAAGTAAGTCTGAATACAATTAATCTTTACCTAATGTAGTGTATATATATATATATATATATATATATATATATATAATATATATATATATATATATATATATGTGTGTGTGTGTGTGTGTGTGTGTGTGTGTGTGTGTGTGTGTTATAAAATACAAAGGTGAGATATTTTGAGAGATTTTGAGATGATACCAGATGAATATAAGTACCTGAACAGCCTTGTCTGATGAAATGTGGTGTAATCACGAAGGATCTGTGTGGTAGACTAAGTGTCTGGGAACGTCTTACCAGTGAGATACGGGAAGTAGCTTATACAGGTCCAGGACGAGTTCACTTTTCCTCACCACCCCTTGCAATGGGTATCACAGTGTATTAGGGAAAGGGAGGGGTTATATGGTATATGTAGGAGAATTGAAAACAGGAGTTAGTAACGACTACAAATCATATTTTGAATTGCATAAAATCTCACACAACGTTATTTTTAGGAAATAAAGAATTTTTTTTTATATGAAAGTATGACTAAATGGGTAACATAAAATAAATGACATGAAAAATGTTCTTTCCACTGCTTAAAACCTAATTTGTAAAACTTTTTCCCCCATTTTTAGCGTTATTAGTTCAGAAAGTGGGTTCCGTACTAATGGCAGCCATCTTGCACGCCATTTTGAATTACTCAGCAAGCTCAGGGTTAACTTTGGTAAACTTTATGTCATTCAACTGAGAAAGAATTGTAGTACCATCAGTAAAAAAATCAGCTTTCTGCATTTTTTTACCAAGTTGGCATGTTTTAGGACCTAATGCTCCTGTACTAAAACTTATATCTATGACTTTCCAGGTCAGAAATTCAAGTACTCTGACCACCTTTCATCGGTTCAGTAATTTAACCATTTGATTTTATATCTTAATTAATCGTGGATATTCTGTCCTCAGGAGAACAAGGAGGTTTAACTCCTTGCAGGAGAATGGACTTTTTGTCCTGTCTTTCTTGCTGTATTTATAAATTTCATTTTTGTTTTTTTATGTTGTGTTAATAAAAGATCTTGTAAATATGTTTCAATGTTAATACAGAATTTGAACTTCCCTATGATAAAACGATGATAACAAAGTGGGTGCTTTTAAAGGTCATGTGGCGGGCAAAGGATTCGGTACCTCCTGCCCTACGCGGAGGGTGTGTCCGCGCGCCTTGGTGGCTTCACGGATGAGTCTAGGGAAACTGACCTGTGACACCTCCACCTATGAAACCTACCCGTTGAAAAGGCATCTTTATGCTGAGAACATCGTACATTTAGCCCTTTAGAGGTCTACCCAACATAATACATTCTTTACAAGGAACACTATAAAATATTGTTTGAGTTTGGAGGATTATTCTTAATTAGCTTATTCTTCAAAATATTATTGGAGGATTATTCTTAATTAGCTTATTCTTCAAAATATTATTATATTTAAATACTAAGTTAATATCAATAGTTTTTAAAAAAGGTATCGCAGGTTTAGGATGAAATGGTATACAGAGAATATTCTTAAATTCTTAGTTGACACTGATTGGGTTATAATGAGTTTTATTGCTTTATCTTTACAAAAAAAATATGGAGGGTAACATAATGAATCTCTTATTTTTTCAATGATTTTAAATTCATCTTCTAAACACTCTGACTGCAAATTCTATTATTATTATTATAAAAATAGTTTAACCAGACCACTGAGCTGACTTTCAGCTCTTATAGGGCTGGCCCGAAGGATTAGATAAAATGCCAGGTCTAGGCTAAAGGCCAGGAACCGGTACCAAATAGGTCATGAAGTATAATAAATAAATTATAAAACTGCACAAGGGCACAGACTTCCATACTAGAACTCAAACACGCAATAAATACATTTACTCACGATTCCATACATACTTATTAAAAAGGTGTATTAAAATTAATAACAATTCAATAAAATCTTAAGAATTTGATCTAAAATTCATTAATTACTCTGAGGTTTTTGTATGGTTATTATATTTTATTAATTAAATCAGATTTCTTTAGAAACGTTAAAACGGGAACCACTGAAAATGAGAAAGATTCTGACAAAATTTCTTTTATTCTTTTATTACCAAAGGTTGATAGCCTCTGCTGGTCGTACCTTGGGCACTCACACAACACGTGTCCGACAGTTATCAACACCTTGCACTGTGGGCACTCTGGAGCAGGGTCACGTGGGCTGCTCATTAAGTGCCCATGTGTCAGACGAGTGTGGCCTATACGTAGACGTGTCAGGATTACTTGTGTGTGTCTCTCTCTCTGATATATGGAGCTCCATTTCTTAACTTCAGGTTTTATTTGTTTTAGTTTATTACTTTCTGATTCCTCTCTCCATATATTTTGCCATTTATTTACAATGATTGTTTTAAATGAGCTATATAGTCACTAATAGGGATGTTTATACTTGATCTCATCATGTGGACTGCCTCCTTGGCTGCTTTATCAGCTTCTTCGTTTCCTTTTATTCCGACATGGGCACGGATCCAACATATTTCAATATTTTTTCCCTTATTATATAATTTATGGAGTAAGAACTTAATCTGTTGCCACAATATCATTTCTGGGATTGTAACTTTTAATGGCTTCTATAGCGCTTCTAGAGTCGCTATAAATCAGCAAAATTATTAAAGGGGTGTTCTTTGATTATTTCTATGGCCGATGTTATTGCACATAACTCTGCTGTAAATACAGAAGCATCGTTGGGAAGAGAGAACTGGTATGTTTTGTCCTTGGACACTGCAGCATATCCCACTCCGTATTCTGATTTGGATCCATCCGTATATACTGCGTAATGGGGACCTTTTCGGTTTATGTGCTCTATTGTATGTTGTCTATGGTGTTCTGGAGTATACGAGTAATTTTTTGTTAAATATTTTAAGTTAGTGCAAATTTTTATCTTATTCATATTCCATGGAGGCGGTAATTTTACTATTGAAGGTAGTTGTGAACTTATATTAAGTGACTCAAACAGTCTTCTAGCTCTTATTGGGAAAGGTGGTATATGATTGTTAATAAAGGTATCGCGTAATTCAAATAGTTTTTTTGTTGGGGAATCACTACACTGAATCTTTAGGGCACTCTTCATTGTCACTAACTCTCTATGGAGAGAGAGAGGTAGTTCACCACATTCAACCTGTAAAGAAGAGGTTGGTGATGATCTAAAGGCTCCTGAGCATATTCGAAGACCTTCATTGTGAACCGAGTCTAATAATTTCAGTGTTGTATCTGAGGCCGAGCGTATATTTCACTGCCATAATCAATGATAGACAGTACAGTTGCTTTATATAGCAATGTAAGGGTTTGTCTATCTGCTCCCATGTAGTGCTTGATAATTTTCTAATTAGATTTAAAGCTTTTTTGCATTTTGATTTCACGTATGCTATGTGGGCTTTCCAGTTTAAATGAGTGTCAAGTACTAATCCTAAGAATTTTGCAGTTTGGCCAATTGGTATATTTATGACTTCTGATTTTCAAATCTATTTCTTCATTTTTCATCCACCTTTTATCTTTGTAGAAAGCGATTGCTTGTGTCTTATGTATGGCTAATTTAAATCCTACAGATGATGTCCATTCATCTATTTTTCTTATAGTTTTGTTAATAATGCGTTCTGCATGTTTAATGCGAGACGCTGAATAATAGATGGCAAAATCATCCATATAAAGGTTGCTTTTAATTCCAGTAGGTAAAGTTTTACTAATATCATTTATTGCAAGGGTAAATAGTGTGCCACTAAGGACACTTCCCTGTGGAACACCATTTTCAAGTGGAAATGTTCTAGACAATACATCATCAATTCTCACTTGAAAACTGCGTTTTGTCAGAAAGTTTTGGATGAATTTGGGTAAATGTCCACGGATGTTGTTATTTTGTAAAGTTTTTAATATAGGATACCTCCATGTAGTATCATAAGCCTTTCAACGTCAAAAAAGACAGCTACAGTTACCTGTTTTCGTTCAAATCCTCTGCGTTATATGGTTCTCTAGAAAAGAGAGAGAATCTAATGTAGACCTGTTACATTGCGACCCGAATTGAGTAGGAGTCAAAAATTTTATTTTCTCGAATGTGCCACGGTTAGTCGAGCATTCACCATTTTTTTTCAAGTTTTTTAATAATTTACATAAGCAACTTGTTAGAGATATTGGTCTGTAATTGTTAACATTGCTTGGATCCTTTCCAGGTTTGGGGATAGGAATGATTATAGCTTTACGCCATTCATCAGGAAACAAATTCCGAAGCCATAAATGATTATAAAATTGTAATAAGTATGACTTTGCCAAAAAGGTGCTAAGTGGCATATCATCTCAAAACAAATATTATCACCTCCAGGAGCAGATTTATTACTGTTCGAGAGAGCATTATTCCAATTCTTCCATATCAAATTTTCTATTATATATATCTTCCCTTGTTTCAAAAATTTATTGTTATTAATTTCTATACTATTTTTCTTTGTACGAAAGTGTTCATCCAAATTCTTATCACTACTTACATTTGCTAAGTTTTCTCCTATTATATTGCTTATTTCTTTTGGATTAAGTATTCTTTTCCCATCTTTTAATATCGCATGTCTAGGTGGTTTAACATGGGTACCATTTATTTTTCTGAATTTTTTCCATATTTTTTGTATGGGAGTATTATTTGAGAGATCTGATACGTTATTTCCTCCAAGAAATTATTCTTCCTTGAATTACTTCCTTTTTAATTTTTGCAGATATTTTGTTATATACAGGTTTTAAAGTATCAATTTCTAGCAATAATATAGTCATTTTTTGCAAAGTTCCTTCTAATATTGGAAATTTTGTATTTATTTTAGCGAATTTTTTATTCAAATTATCTAATCGTCTCCCTATTGAGTGTTTTGTGTTTATTAACTCTGTTAGCCTATCAGACCACCATGGAACTTTGTGTTTGTTGGTTGGATGGGGTTTGGTCTTTGGTATTGATTTATCTGCAGCATTTTTTAATGAAACCAACTAGAAATTTATTAGTTTCATTGTGGTCTTTGAAATATTCAAAAATGGTGGGATATTTTTTAGTATGCTTTTTTATATTGTTCCCAATCTGCTTTAAAAATGTTATAATGAGGAACATGTTTTACAGGACTATTATGCAATAAGGAAACCAATATAGGAAATGATCACTGGTGTGCAAGTCATCAACTGTATTCCAATCCAATCTGTCAACTATGCTTGTTGAACATAGAGTTAAGTCCACCGAGGATAAAGTCCCATGTGTTCTTTGGAAAAATATGTGGATATTTCATCATCATTTATTACAGCAAATGTCGTTTGAATCAATTAAATCTTCTATTTTACTCCCTGCTTTATTTGAGTTTGTGCAATTTACAGTCCCATATTGGGCTATGAGCATTAAAATCGCCTAGTATTAATGTAGGTTCCTTTGTATTGTTTAATAAATCTTTAAGTTTATCAATGTCATAGTTTTTATTTGGTTGGTTGTGTATATATTTATAAATCACATAATATCATTTTTAATTTGTATTTTAATACTTGATATTTGCAAGTCAGTAAAGTTTATAAGTACTTTGTCATAACATACTTTGTTATGCACATATATAGCAGTACCTAGATTTCCTTCTTCCTCTCTAGATGCAGATACTAAGGTATATTTACCTATAGTGTTATTGTTTTATTGACATGCTGCAAACATATTACCATAGGTTCATATTCCTTAAGTAATCGTTGCAATTCTCCCAAATGTAATCTGGTCTGGAGGCCATTTACGTTCCATTGTATAATGTAATTGTTGAAAATATTATGTTAGTGTGCTATTTTCTCTTTGTGGATCATCAATTTGCATTTTCTCTAAAATTTTACTTACGACATTTATTTGTTTTTCTTTATAAGATATTAGATGTCCAATGCACAGACAGCCTTTTCCGTGAGTGTCCAAACTAGTAGTCTCTCTACTTCTACATTTTATAAAATTTTTTATTGTGTTCGTTAAACTGTCTTTTGTTATATTTCTGTTTTTGTTGCATAATTCTATGAAACATTTATTACATCCACATGTGTTTTTGTGTGGTGTTCTTTTTTTCAATTTGCTTTTGCTGCTCCTATTATTGGTGATGGAGTAATCTTCTCCCATCACGTAATTATTTTCGTCTATGGTTTGTTCCTGAGCTGTTTCTTTGATGTTCTGGGTTGTTGCTTCCATTGGTTTTTATTACTATTTTAGGAGACAATGGGATATTCTTACTTCTTGGTTTGTGCTCTTTCGATGGGTAGTTAGTCTTTGCTTTAACAGACAATTCTCTAATGATTGTTGGTTTTTTGGTTTTGGGCGGAGTCCTCTCCAGGGGTCTCTTTTTATCTTTACCTTCTAGTTCATTATAACTTTCTTCTAACATTTCAGTGATACAGAAATAGAATCTCAAGATGATACATGTATCATCTTGAGATTCTATTTCTTTTAATATCTCAAAAGAATTTGAACAAATATTTGTGCATGTTTCTTGGTTTTTTGCTAAACTGTTTTCTTTATGCAAAGTGGTTATTTTTCCTTCCGTTTTTTCTGTTAGGGTTTTAATATTCTTATCCTTTTCCATTTTTGTATCATTGTTTGAAATTACAGTAGAAAATGTTTGTTTCCTAGCAGGATCATACATTCCTCTGACTTTTAATTCTAACTTGGCTTCCTTTATGGGCATTCCTGTTCTTTCTTGAAGTAATTTTAATTCTGTGTTGTATATATAATACATACACTCTTTAGATCTTGCATGGTGATTTTGCCCGCAGTTCACACACTTTGGCTCACCGCACTTCCACTGTGTGGAATGTTCGTTAGATCCACAATATGCACATACCGCTGTATTACGGCAGTTTTTCTTTGTATGTCCATATTTGCTACAGTTTTGGCACTGTAGTGGTTTTGGAACGTACGGTCTAAGTTCTCTGCTTTGGCCCATAATCTTAATTTTTAAAGGTAATTCTTGGCCGTCAAATTTTATTTTTGCTATTCTGAGTGTTTTTCCATTACTACTTCTACTGTTTATGTTGTAAATTTCGCAATCTTGGACATTATTATATCTCTTTTTAAGGGAATCTAGCAATATATTTTTTTCTAAAGGTTCTTCATCATCAGGGAGTACAATGGTACCCTGTACACTGTTCATGTTGTCATGTTTTTTTTATATGTACATTTATATTATCAATATTTTTTATTGTTAAGTAATTTTCTGATTGGCTTCTAGTTGTGGTTTCAATTAACCACGTTTGTTCTTTTATTAGTCGGAATGACATTTCTGCAGTTGAATGTCGATTCAACAAAAAGTTTTCCAATTTCAATGCCGATATTCTATTTTCGGTTTCCATAGTAAGGAATCTTGACCAACTTCCACTACCAAAGAGGGAGTCGAAATGGGTCAAGGTTGGGTCAACACGATATTTGTTTTTTCTTTGATGTCTATATGGTATCCAAGTTTGATACCAATCCAGCTCTTCTCTAACTGGGGTGTCTTGGGGATAATCCGTTGCCATGCCAGAAGTCATAGTGGGGTTTGTTGTAGTTTCCATAGAATAATGATATATATTTTCGTCCAGGATGAGGTCCCTCTCACCAGGAGGCCCAACTGGGGGTGGGAGGAGTAATATTGCTACAGTGGTAACTACCCTGGGACACTCACCTGGATATACGCCATACCCACAGTGCCTTAAGGGTCGTCAGTCCCATGAGATCGGACCCAGCACTGTGGGCATGGCTCGACCACGTCAGGTACTCTAGTTTTACGGGTGGAGTGGCATGCCGTCCAACTCCACCCTCCATCAAGTTAAAAGAGCAGTCAATTCAATAGTCCAAAACCTTGCCAAGGTCGTCAACAAAAGAAGAAGAAGGGAAGGGTGAAAATTTATAAGAGGAGGAGTAAAGGAGTTAAAGGTCCCAATGTTTAGTTGGATCCACAGCAGAGTGTGTAGGCGTAAAGGGGCATACTCTCTCTGCAGTGGATCCCTAAGCCCCCCACCTCGTCAAGGAGTTGGGATCAGGGGGCTGCAAATTCTAAGAGCTCTGAGATACAACATACTGGAAAATGTTGATATCTTTATATGACAAGCTATTTGTTGGTTTCCTATATACTTTAAAACAAACTGGTGTTATTTCTACTACGACATCTAAAAATGGTATACTACTATTATTTTCTTCATATTCTATTGTGAATTTTGTGGATGGTACAAGATTATTAATTGTGTGCAGGAAATCAACAAGTATTTACGTTTTTTTATAATACAGAAACATTCGTCTACATATCTAACCCAAAATACCTTAGAGAATAAATTTCTTGGAATAAGTCTAGATTAAAAAAATTCCATGTAAATATTAGGCAAGAGTGGCGAAAGAGGGTTACCCATGTCCATACCAAATATTTGTTCGTAAAAATTATCATTCAAAGTGAATTTACAATTTTTAATACAAAGGGATACCAAATTAATAATAACCTTAATAGGTAATTCGAGATTATACGAGTCCAAATGTTCTGATATACTGAAGTAAGTCATCAATAGGAACTTTAGTGAATAAAGATGTTACATCAAAACTGGTTAATTTGTCAGTATACTGGATAAATCAGTAGATAGAGTCTAGCACAGAAATGAACAGAGCTTTGTAAATGGGAATTTGAAATAATACCCAGGATAGGTGATAGTAGTTTAGCTAGATATTTAGAAATACCGTTTTATGGCCTATTTACCTTCATATTATACAGTTGTATTACAGTAAAATACATTCATACACACACGCACACACACATGTGTATATCCTCTTTAGCTTTAGCTTTTCCCATGTACATATACATTTTTATATATATATATATATATATATATATATATATATATATATATTAAAATATATATGTATATGTGTATATATATATATATATATATATATATATATATATATATATATATATATATATATATATATATATATATATATATATATATATACGCACACACACTTGCACTGATACACAAGCATATGCATATAGTCTGTACGTACGTACGATAAATAAAAGTATTTCCTGTTAGACATAGACACACAAACATTCCCTCTCTCTTTTTTTTTTGATTGATTAAAAAAGAGGATTATCCAGCCCAATGAGTCGATCTCGACTCTTACAGGGCTGGCCTGAAATATTCAGGGAGTAAAAAAAAAAAAAAAAAAAAAAAAAAAAAAAAAAAAAAAAAAAAAAAAAAAAAAAAAAAAAAAAAAAAAAAAAAAAAAAAAAAAAAAAAAAAAAAAAAAAAAAAAAACTAATATACATACATACATATATACATATATATCATATATACTTATATATACACACACATACATATATACACATATATATTCTAAATTATATACAAATTCATACTTTATATTTAAAAATTCATAAATATTCTATATATAAAAATTCATAAATACTCTATATATAACTGTAAAAAATGAACATATATCATCATATTTTATTAAAAAGACCAGTAATTCTTAAAAATTTTAAAATTTCTGATGCAGAGAAAGATTCTGAATCTCTAAAAATATCAATCATTGTCTTATTACTAAAACACACAGTCCTTTCTCTCATGTAGCCTCGACATTCGCTAAAAATGTGCTTGATGCTCAAAGGAGCACTGCAAAAATTACAAACAGGTGCTTCTTCATGTGGGGTGCACATTAAAAATCCATGGGTCAGTCTAGTGTGGCCAATTCTTAGTCTTGTTAAGATTACTTCTACACGTTTGTCCCTTTGAATGGATGAATTCCAAAGGGATACACAAGGCTTGATTTGTTTTAATTTATTTTCATTCGATACACTGTTCCACTTAGATTGCCATTGGGCATTAATAAAATGTTTTATAGCTGTAATAAAATCATTTACTGGTAGTTTAATATTAAAAACTGGACAGTGGACTGCAGATTTTGCAGCAATATCTGCTTTTTCATTGCCAACAATTCCAACATGGGCAGGGACCCAGCATATTTCAATATCTAATCCCTGATAATAACATCTATTAATAATGTGTTTTATTTGTAACACCAAATTATTTTTATGTGAATAGCCTTTGAGGGCTTCTATGGCACTTTTAGAGTCGGAAAAAATTACGAATTTCATAGAGGTGTTATTTTCAATAGTTTTTATAATGTTAATTGCCATTATAATTCCTACTAATTCAGCTGTAAACACTGATGATTCATTGGGTAAAGAGAACTGTCTGGTGAAGTTGGGGGAGACAGCTGCACATCCCACTCCTATGGATGATTTGGAACCATCAGTATATATAGGAAAATGAGGACCCTTTTGGTGAATGTGTTCTAAAGCGTATTGTTTATACTGATAAGTCAAATTGCTGCTTTTTAGTAAAAATGTTAGGTGGGTACATACTTTTATCTTTTCCATAATCCAAGGTGGTGGAAAGTTACAATGATTTGGAAGAAGTATTCTGATGTTTGTTGCTTCTAAGAGCCTATTAGCTCTAACTGGAAAAGGTGGTACATGATTATTAATAAATATATCACGCATATCAAACAGCTTTTTGGTTGGAGAATCAGTAGAAAGAATATTTAAGGCACTGCGCATTGTCACTAGATCACGATGTAGAGAAAGAGGAGGTTCTCCACTTTCACATAGTACTGACAAGTTTGGAGAGGATTTAAATGCTCCACTGCATATCCTTAGGCCGCGAGTATGTATTGGGTCTAAAAATCTTAAAGCATATTGTGATGCTGATCCATAGACTGGACTCCCATAATCAATTCTAGATAAAACCAGTGCTTTATACATCATCAACAAAGTTGACCGCTTTGCACCCCAGGTGGTGTGGGATAGTTTCACCATCAAATTCAGAGTACTGTTACATTTTGATTTAACATGAAAAATATGTGCCTTCCAGTTAAGATGAGTATCAAAAACTAGTCCCAGAAACTTGACAGTGTCTTGAAAATGAATCTGATTGTTGCCCATATTGAGAGTAATGTCCTGATTTTGTTTCCATTTACTATTCTTATAGAACATTATTGCTTGTGTTTTTTCAACAGACAGTTTAAATCCAACTGATGCAGTCCATGAATATATTTTCTGTATTGCTGAATTAAGTATTCGCTGGATATGACGAAGGTTACTTGATGAATAATATATTGTAAAATCATCTACATAAAGATTATTTTGGACTCCTTGTGGTAACTGAGTCACTATGTCATTTATAGCTAAAGCAAAGAGAGTTCCACTTAAGACACTACCTTGTGGTACCCCACTTTCTAGCTGATATATATCTGAATAAATATTATCTATTCGGGTTTGGAATGTTCTATTATTTATAAAATTTTTAATAAATAAAGGGAGGTGGCCTCTAAATCCATGCTGATGTAAACATTTAAGTATTGAATGTCTCCATGTAGTGTCATAGGCTTTTTGAATATCGAAGAACACTGCTACTGTAATTTGTTTTCTTTCAAAACCTCTTCTTATATGGTTTTCTAAATGGGAAAGAGAATCTAGAGTTGATCTCTCTTTTTGTGATCCAAACTGCGTTGGTGATAGGACTTTGTTACGACGCAAACACCAGGTGAGCCTAAAATTTACCATTTTTTCTAAAAGTTTACACAAGCAACTAGTCAGTGAAATTGGTCTATAATTGTTGGGATTGCTAGGATCTTTACCTGGTTTAGCTATAGGTATTACTATGGCATGTTTCCATGTTTTTGGAAAAAGATGTCTGCTCCAAAGGTGGTTATAAAATTGTAAAAGATAAGTCTTAGCCATAGGAGCCAAATGTTTGATCATATCAAAGTTTATACTGTCTTTACCAGGAGCAGAGGAGTTACAATTACTTAAAGCATATTCAAATTCTTCTTCAGTAAATTTCTTATTATAATAAATGTCTTCTACACATTCAAAATTCAGATAAACTGATTCTTCTCTAGTTTTGAAGGATCGAAAATGGGCATCCATGTTATCAATACTACTTATTGCTTCTATACTGCGACCTAAAATATTTGAAATTGATTTAGGATCATGTACTGGTGATCCATTGTGCAAAAGTGCATGTCTGGGTGATCTATTATAGGATCCATTAATTTTTCTAAATTTCTCCCATACTTTGCTTATCGATGTTGTGTCTGATAAGCTTGAGACATACTTTTGCCAGGACATAATCTTCCCTTTAATAGCTTCTCTTCTAAATTTTGCTGAAATTTTATTATAATATGGTTTTAGAATATTGATTTCTATGGCTATATCGATAAGTTTGTTTGCTGTATTTTCAAAATGCAAAGGTCTGGAGCTTAATGCTTGAATCGTCTGTTTAGTGTTTCTAATTTCCTTCCAATCATATGTTTTTCATTTATTAAATCATTTAATACTTCAGACCACCAAGGGACACAATGTTTTAGAGGCTTAGAAGTAATCTTTGGTATAGAATGATCAGCAGCAGTGGTTATAAGGTTAGTTATAATTTCAGTTGTCTCATCATGATCCTGTAAAGGATTGAGTGATGGTATTTGACTTGTATGATATTTATACATGTCCCAGTTCGCTTTTTCTGTATTATATCGAGGGACTGAAGAAGCAGGTGTATGTCCCAAACAAGTTATCAAGATAGGAAAATGATCACTAGTATAAAGATCATCCAGGACATTCCACTCGAATCTGTCAATAATACTTGAGGAACATATGGTTAAGTCTATGGATGAGTATGACCCAAAAGTTTTTGAATAATAGGTGCTAATATCACTTACATTCAACGTACAAAGGTTATGATTAATAGTTAATTGTTCCACCTTTTCACCATTTATATCAGCATTAATGCAAAAAGAGTCCCATAAAGGATTATGGGCATTGAAATCTCCCACTAATAAAAAGTTCTCCTGCATATTTGGGAGAATTTGTTGTAGTCTTTTTAAATCATAACCACAGGAGGGTTGATTGTATATATTATATAAATTAAAGGTGTTATTTCTAAGATAGAGTTTAATACCCGTTATCTGGAGTTCTGGGGTTGTTATATTAATATTATCATAAGTAATATTATCATTTACGTATATTGCTGTCCCTAATGTATCAGTAGAGGGCACAGAATGAGAGGCAAGATGATAATTACCAATAGATGGTACAGTATCATTGATGTGCTGTAAGCATATTGCCATTGGTCGATATTCTTTTAATAGTCTTTGTATTTCACCTAATCTTAATCTTGTTTTGAGACCATTTATGTTCCACTGGATAATGTAGGAATTGAATGTTCTGGTGATGGGGTTGGATTTTCGTCAGACAGAACATTATTTCTATTGATTTTTGAAATGGTGGATTTTTGTTTGGTTCCACCTGGGTTATGGCTCTTTTGTTGTTTTTGTTTTATTCTTTCTAAAAACTTTTCTAAACTATGAGAGCCAGATGTCTGTTTCTTGAGGAGGTGGTCAACACACATGCAGTCTTCTGTGTGATTTTCCATTTCACCCCCCCATCCTGACCCTTTTTCTTATTTTGATAATGTTGTCAATTAAATTACTAATGTTTTTCACAGATATTTGTGGTATTTCGTTTATCTGATTGAAGACACAGTCATGACATCCACATGATGATTCATGGGTTGATTTGGTAGGTGTGGAAACTAAATATTTTCCTGTTTCACCAAGTATGGGAGAAGGGGATACCTCATTTACAGATTCAATATAGTACTGATTATTATCAGTTGATTGTGATACCAAAGATTCTTCATTATGTATTTCTGCTTTTGTGACTATTTCATTTAATTCTTGTGAGGGATTTGGTTTTGATTTCAAGTACTGTTTTTGGGACTTGAGAGCGGATTCACTATCTCGTTTTCTTTTACGGCCTTCTGCATTAAAATCAATAAGTAATTCAGATTCCACTTCAACATTATTGGATGTATTGTCCCACCTGATTTTAAAAATTCTTTTGATCTTTTATTTCCACTTCCTCCATTTTCAACATCTATTGTCTGATCCGTTTCATCATTCAACACCTCA
>NC_061094.1:2928915-2960587 GCF_015104395.2 Macrobrachium nipponense
ATTGATAGCACTGTTGCTTTATAAAGTATAGTAAGAGTATGTCTATCAGCTCCCCAATTTGTGTGAGAGAGTTTTTTAATTAGGTTTAATGCTCTTTTTGCATTTTGATTTTATGTAAGTTATATGGGTTTTCCAGTTGAGGTGTGCATCAATATTAAACCTAAAAATTTTTGCAGTTTGGCTAATTGGTATATTATGGTTTCTCATTTTTAATTCTGCTTCTTCGCCTTTTTTCCAAATTTTACTTTATAAAAAATGACCGCTTGGGTTTTTTCTATGGAAAATCTAAATCCTACTGATGAGGCCCATTCATCTATTTTTATTATAGTTTTATTAATAATTCTTTCTGCATGTTTTATGCGTGATGCTGTGTAATATATTGCAAAATCATCCATATACAAATTACTCTTAATTCCAACCGGTAGCATGTTACTGATGTTGTTTAATTGCCAATGTGAACAAAGTACCACTAAGGACGCTACCTTGTGGTACTCCATTTTCAAGTGGAAATATTTTGAAAAAACATTATCTATTCTCACCTGAAAAGTGCGGTCAGTCATAAAGTTTTTAATAAATTAGGAAGATGGCCGCGGATGTTATTTATTATGTAAAGATTTTAATATTGCATACCTCCAGTAGTGTCGTATGCCTTTTGAATGTCAAAAAAGACAGCTATTGTAATTTGTTTTCTTTCAAATCCTCTACGTATAGGTCTTCCAAACTACACGAGAATCTAATGTAGACCTATTACGTTGTGAACCAAACTGTGTAGGACTTAAAATTTTATTTTCACGAATGTGCCATGTAAGTCGTGCATTTACCATTTTCTCCAATAACTTGCATATACAACTTGTTAATGAGATAGGTCTATAATTATTCACATTACTAGCATCTTTTCCTGGTTTGGGTATAGGAATTATTATTGCATTTCGCCATTTGTCTGGAAAACAAGTTTGGAGCCATAAATGATTGTAAAATTTTAATAAGTATGATTTTGCCAAAGGTGCTAGGTGGCAAATCATCTCAAAGCAAACATCATCTCCTCCAGGGGCAGATTTATTACTGTTCAAGAGAGCATATTCTAACTCTTCCATATTGAACTTTTTATTATATAATATATCTTCCTTTGTCTCAAAATTTAGTATAATAGACTCTGCTTTGTTTTTTACTTTTTTAAAATGTTTGTCTAGATTTTCGTCACTACTTATTTTGGCAAAACTTGCCCCAAGTATGTTACTTATTTCGAAGGGATCTAAAATTTTATTTCCATTATCTAATATAGCTTGTCTGGGTGGTCTAATGTTTGTTCCATTTATTTTTCTGAATTTTTCCCATACTTTTTGAATGGATGTTTCGCTTGTTATTTCTGACACATAGGACCTCCAAGATATTATTTTACCTTTTATTACTTCTTTCTAAATTTGGCTGATATTTTATTATATAAAGGTTTTAATACATCTATTTCTAATAGTAAAATTGTCATTTTTAATATATTTTCTTCTGTTGAATGGTTTTGATTATTAACTTTATTGAATCTTCTGTTTAGAGTATCTAACCTTCTTGCTAAAGAGTGTTTTTCTCGTACTAATTCAGTTAGATCATCTGACCACCAGGGGACTTTAAGTTTTTTTATTATGGGGTTGTGAATGAGGAATAGCTTTGTCTGCTGCCTTTTTAATGAAGGACACAATGAATCGTTCGTCTCATTGTGATTTCTCAAATAATCATACGGCGGTATTTTATCGGTATGAAAGTAAATATGTCCCAATCTGCCTTTTGCATGTTGTAATGTGGAGAATATGGTTTTGGTTCATTATTTAATAAGGATATTATTATGGGAAAATGGTCACTTGAGTAGGAGTCATCACATATATTCCAATCTAGTCTGTCAACTATATTTGTTGAACAAAGGGTGACATCTACTGTGGAAAATGTTCCATGGGTTCTGGAATAATAGTATTTACTTCGCTGTCATTCAGACAACAAAGATTATTAGCGTTCATTAAGTTTTCTATTTTTGCTCCATCTTTATCTGGAGTAATGTTTTGTTATAGTCCCATATTGAGTTATGCGCATTGAAATCTCCTACAATTAATATTGGATTCTTAAACTCTTTTATTACTTTCTGTAATTTGTTTAAATCATACTTTTTATTAGGCTGATTGTATAAGTTAATTATATCAAACACATTATTTTCTATTTTACTGTAATCGCTGAAATTTGCAATTCAGTGTAATCTATATCTAATTTGTCGTATATAATTTTATTATGGACATATATTGCTGTTCCTAAATTATTTTTCATTTTCCTGTGATGTTGTAGCTAATAGATATTTACCTATTTTTGGAACACGTTTTCCTATGTGTTGTATACATATAAATCATTGGTTCATGTTCGCTAATAAGTCGTTGGACTTCCCCTAAGTGCATTCTCGTTAATAATCCATTTATATTCCATTGAATTATAAATAACGATTGAATGGTGTAATATAAGTGGTCAAAATTACCCTAGATTATTTAAAGCTGATATTTTTTTTTTTCCTAAAATTTTTTATAAGTTAATTTGTATTTTTGTAGGTCTTGATCATTTTTTGTTGTAGTTTGAATCTTACTTTCGTTAACTGTACTTTTTTACTATTTCTTGATTTGATTTTTCCATTTTGATTTTCTTTAGAATATTATCTACAACACTGATGTGTTTCTCTTTGTAATATTCTAAGTGTTCAATACACATACAACCTTCTTCATGAGATTTGATATTTGTTTTTTCCTTGGACTCCTATTCCTCATGAAATTTCTTATGGTGTTGGTTAGGCTGTCTTTAGTTATAGTCTTATTTTTTTGTTTGCCACATTGCTATAAGCATTTTACTGCAGCCGCATGTATCTTCATGTTTCTCAGTTTGGTTGTTTTTTCCTTGTTTTTTTTTCCTGTGGCGCCTATAATTTGTTGATGGGTGGGGAAGTTTCTTCGTTTTCCACTGTAGTGACCTTGTATTTTGGTTTTCCATTTCATACTGAATTTGTGACTTCGGTTCCTAGAGGTACTCTTGTTACTATGGGAGACAGTGGAATATTAGTGTTTTGTTTCTGAACTTTAGCTTTCTGCGAGATTGGTGGGTTATTTATCTTTTTACAGACTTGTTGGTGGAATTAGGTGGGGTCTTATCCAGTTGCCTCTTTCGAGTAGTATTATCTGTTTTTTCACATTCTTGTATTTTAATTCTTCTTTGTTTTCCTCTATGTCATTATCTATTTCAATTTCCGATAAATGAGCTAAATCGATTTTCCACAGTCGTAATATTATTGTATGTTTGAAAAGTTCTTTTCATCTTGTATTTTTTGTGGTGGTATTTCTTTATTTCTATTATTATCATTTGTCTCAGTTCTGGTATTGCTTGACTTTGTGAGGTGTCGCATACCTAAATTTCTTAGCTGGGTCATTTAATCCTCTCACTTTCAGTTCTAACTTTGCTTCTCTTATCGTCATTCAGTTTCGTTCTTGTAGTAATTAAGTTCTGTATTGTAGATATAGAACGCACACAATTTACGCATTTGGGTTGGCCACAGTCCCAGCGTGTTTTATGGTCCTGCGAGCTGCAAAAGGCACATCTATAAATATTCCTGCACTTAATTGCTGTATGACCATATTTGCAACAGTTCTTGCATTGCATAGGTTTAGGAACATAAGGTCTTAGTTCCCTATTTAATCCTAGCATTTTAATTTTTAAGGGTAAGGTTTGGCCACTGAACTTTATCTTGGCTATTTTGATAGTTTGACTTTTGTCTTTCCTGCTTGGGACCTCATATACTTCGCAGTCTTCAACATTATTGTACCTTTTCTTTAATGAATCTAAAAAGTATTAATCTATCTAATGTTTCATCCTCAAGATTTGGTACTACTACTGTGCCTTGCACACTGTTCATTGTATCATGCCTTGTAACCTTTATATTTTATGTTATCTATATTTTTTTATACATTGATAATTTTCTGATTGGTTTTGGTTGTTGTTTCAACCAACCATTCCTTTTTTTAATTTGTCTTATGCTCATCTCTTGCGATGGGCATCGATTCAATAGGTAATTTTCTAATTTTAATAAAGATATATCTTTGTCAGCTTTTCTAAGTTCCAAAAAGAAACCTTTGACCAGTTTGACTCCCCAAAGAGAGAATCAAAGTGAATCAAGGTTGGGTCCTGGCGATATCTATTTCTTTTGGGTTTATTGTATGGTAATAATGTCTTAATACCACTCTGATTTTCATTATTTGAGTTATCCTGAGAACAGTCCATTGCCATGCCATAAGTCGTTGCGAGGTTAATTTTTTTCTCCATATATAGTATTACAAAAATTTCATCCAGGATGAGGTCCCTCTCACCAAGGAGGCCCAACCGGGGGAGGGGCAATGCCGTTACACACACTGGTAACTGCCCTGGGTCCCTCACCTGGATATACGCCATACCCACAGTGCCTTAAGGGTCGTCAGTCCCATGAGATCGGACCCAGCACTGTGGGCATGGCTTGACTTAAAAATTTCCCCTCGCTCAACCACGTCAGGTACTCTAGTTTTACGGGTGGAGAGGCATGCCATCCAACTCCACCCTCCATCAAGTAAAAAGAGCTGTCAATTCAATAGTCCAAAACCATGCCAGGTTCGTCAACGAAAGAAGAAGAAGGGAAAGGGGAAAATTTATAAGGAGGAGGAGTAAAGGAGTTAAAGGTCCCAATGTTCAGTTGGATCCACAGCAGAGAGAATAGGCGTAAAGGGGCATACTCTCTCTTCAGTGGATCCCTAAGCCCCCCACCTCGTCAAGGAGTTGGGATCAGGGGGACTAGGGGGTGTGAAACCACTACCAGAGGTACTCTGCCAATTAGTCTTCTCCTTCATTCCTTTGTTAGCACTCTGTGTTTACACATGTGTGTGATTTGTAGAAGCCCTTTCTTGCATTCTTTTGTGATGGCTGAGCGTCAGGAGACTCCCTCATCTATGTTGAGTACTACAATTATCAATTTTTCACTTTTTAGGGTAGCGATGCTTTTTAAAAGAATGTTTTCGGCGTTGTTATGTAGTGGGAGCCCCGCATGGCGCCGCTCCCGAGTCAGCCATTACACGCATCGCTACCCATGTGCGTTTCATAACATTCATGACGACTTTCAATTAGTTCCTCATACTGATTGTAGTAGTCTTGATGGTTAGTTTAGCATTTAATCAAGTTTTATGCTTTATTTTATATTGGTTTTATGCTTTACTTTTATATTGGCATCCTGACGTGAGGGCTATACCCTGGCCTATCCAACCAGGCCAAAAATTTGGTTTTGGAAGGTAGGCTAGGCTTGGGATTCCTGTGATCCTTCTCATTATAATGGCTGACTTCCCAACCGATTCGTTGCCTGGGCGGTCTTGCCATTACTTTAGATTGTATTCTAGCTCTCCAGAAAAAAGGCGAGGCTAGTTATCCACCTAACCAGATCGAAATTCGATTTTGGAGGGTGGATTGGCTTTTTTCTCTACTGATTCACAGCTGAATCATCTATTGGGGTTTCTATTATTACAGCCTATTGATGAGCGTCCAAACGAAATGTTTAAAAACATATTAATAAATAACATTCATAATTTTTATTTTGCTTCTACTAGGCATTCCTACCCTATTTCACACACTTTACCTTCACCCCCTAGACAATTTTGCAATCATTTTGATACTTATCCCAATATATATGTAAATATATGCATATATATGTGTAGTATATATATATATAATACACACGCACGCACACAGGCACACATGCATATATTATATATATATATATATATATAATATATATATATATATATATATATAATATATATATATATATATATATAATATATATATATATATATATATTTATATACTATAACAATTTCAATGTATAGCTTTTTTTGCACTTTTATGCAAAATTACATTATGTCACTTCATTGTGTTCATTAATTTTTGACATCCAACATCTCATCTGAACTTCAAGGGGAATCATTTTCCTATAAATGTAGTGGGGTATGGGGTAGCCAGTTGTAAACTTGCTACGCCATACCCCAGTACATTCTCGCTTTTTCCCTATACCCTTAATGCTTCTTTTCAAGCAAATATACTTTCCATAACTTTAACTGTATTGCAATACTCACTAAAAAAATGCTATGTTTATCTTAATCAAACTTCATTGTATTAAAACTGCTTGATCAACAATATTTTTTCTGGGCACTTAGAATTTCACCTTTATTGAGGCAATATGAAGTTTGTGATCACTATCAAGATCTGCACTTCTTTAGCTAAAAAAAATCATCATTGCACTTTCACTACTGATTCACGCTGAATCATCTATTGGGTTTCTGTTACTACAGCCTCCTTCCTGATGTACTTCTACACAAAAATGTTTTACAACACATTATTTAGTAACATTTATCTTTATTTTGCTTCTACTAGCATCCCTACCCCATTACATACACTCTACCTTCACTTTCTAGATACTTTGGCAACCATTACAGCAACAACCAACCCCATACATATACATATATAGTTTTTTCATTTTCTGCATTTCTACACAAAAATTTACAATATGTTTCTTCAGGCCATTTATAGTAGTACCTCGAGATACGAAATTAATCCGTTCCGAGGCGCCTTTCGTATCATGAGGTTTTCGTATCTTGGACCACATTTTACATGTAAAATGGCTAATCCGTTCCAAGCCCTCCAAAAACACCCCAGTAAATTTCATAATAAAGCTAAATTGACCTATAAACAATGAAATACTACAACAATTTGGACCATTCAATACCTAAATTAATAAAAAAAAATGCAAAATATAACCTGTAAATAAAGTGTATATTAGTGTACATGGTAACAAGAAATATGCTGTACATAAAATGTGGAAGCTTACCTTTCGAGTGAGGCTATGTACATACGTAACTATCCAAGGAAGATTGCTTCTGCCTACTTTTCACAATGTTCCTGTGTGAGCCTTTTCGGGGGGTGTCTTCTACAAATGATTGCACTTTATGAAAAGCGGCTTTAATTTCTGCCGTTTTTTTTTTCTTTTGTACATATGTACGTACGTACTACGTACACAATTCTTGTGTGAGCCTTTTCGAGGGATCTTCTACAAATGATTGCACTTTATAAAAAGCGGCTTTAATTTCTGCCGTTTTTTTTTTCTTTTTTTTGATTTTTAACTTTTTTTTTACTTTACGTAGGTTTTTTTTTTTTTTTTTTTTTACAGAATTTCAACTTTCTGTTCTTTCTTTGCCCAACCTCATGACTCTGTTGGCCCTGGTGTCCATCAAAACCCTGTTCAACCAAATGCTCTCTCTGCAACTGATTGGGGTACTGAATGTTCGGCTGCTGACCCTCAACATAAACTAAAGTGCCTTGATTATACGTACTGGTATGCATGTTGCAAATGATTGGTCTACACCCTCTGTTCAGCAGGGAGTGGATATTCTACCAACCTTGCAAAGTTTCCAGTTATCCCATGAGAGAGACCTTGATCACTTATCCCATGTGAGAGATCTTGGTCCCTTTTTTTTTTTAAATAACGTACACATTGACGATCCCGAAAACGAATACAGCGTGCGTACTATAACAATGCTGGTACCGAGTGGCCAAAGCACGCCACCACGTATACATAGTAGATGCATGATGGGAGGGACGCTGGCCAATAGGCGAGAAGGATTTCATGGCCGCGACTAGCATCAGGAACCAATGGGAGAGCAGGAGGATGGTGGCGAGTCTATAGTACTAAGATGGCGGCGCGCGGCGCGATTTTCAAAATTGTTATCCGGGCGAATCTCGGACTTTCAGAAACATTTCGTATCATGAAAACATTTCATATGTAGAGCCGTTAAATTTTTCGTATTGGCTTTCGTAACTTGGATTTTTCGTAAGTTGAGCCTTTCGTATCTCGAGGTACTACTGTATTACCTTACAGTATTCCTGATCTTCAAGGTGAATCATTCTGCTACAAAAGCACTGGAATATGAGATAGCAAGTTTACAACTTGCTACCTCATACCCCAATACGCACAGTATAAATTTTGCTAAGAACTGCAGAAAACTACAAATGGAAAAAAAAAAAATTATATATATATATATATATATATATAGTGTATATACAGTAGCATTCCAGACATCAATGCTAATTCGTTCAAGAAGCAGCAACAAGATGCGATTTTGTCGAGATCTGAATGAATTTTTCCCATAAGAAATCACTGGAAACACATTAATCTGTTCTTGGCCACCAGTTATTACACTAATCTTGCCTTTTTACTCAAATCATTAAACATATATTACAATTAGATAAGTTCAATGCTAAATAATATACGGTATTCGGTGAACTTTTTCCCTTTATATATATATATATTATTATATATATATATATATATATATATATATATATATATATATATATATATATATATATATATAATATATATACTGACATATGTATGCCCAATACGGCCTTGAAAATCAAACCTACTTATAACAGAAAATTAATAAAATATCAAAAATATTGAAAAACAAGCCTCATTATTACAACAAATTAATAAAATATTAAAAATAAGACAAATTATGTCTGTTGTTATCATAAACTTGAGTAAAATTCCTAAGTTACATCACCAGGTAGTGGCGTGAGAAGACATAAACCATCATACAGTCTATTGGAATACTGTTTACAATATCAATTTAAAAATATCTTTCAATATGTATATCAATTTTTTTTAAAATAAAATATCCTTTAAAATAAGGGCACTTTTCACAGCCCCTCTCTGCTTTGTAATGTGACATCATTATCGGCAGAGTAATACCCATTGGAAGTAGATCCTCATAAATGTATTCCAATAAAACTGGAAAGAATCCTATGTTAAGTATAACTGGGAAACTACTGATATCTCAAAACCCTTCAAGTTTATTATAAAATACTATTAAGCAAATATTGAAGTTAAGCACGACTGGGAACTACGAATTATGAGCATCGTAAATCAAGAGTGACTGGAAATGACGAATAATGAGCAGACTTCAAAATATATTGGCAGGCAAAAGCACTGCCTGAAACTGACAAAAACCCACATGTACCACTTCGCTTAATATATACAGGCACTTCCCGATTATCGGCGATCTGGTTTTATGGCGTAGGTCTTCTGGCGCTTTAACATACTTGCTTTATACCCCATACCACCAAAAGTACTTTTTTCCAGCAAATATATTTTCCATAACTCTTAACTCTTATTTTAACACTCAGTAGCAAAACGCCATGTTTACCTAAATCAAACTTCATTATAATTAAACTGCTTACTCTACCATCTTTATGCTGGGTGCTTAACATTTCACCTTCATTGTGGTAATGTTAGATTAGTGATCACTATCTAGATTTGCTCTTCTGTATCTCATAAAAAATGGTAGGGGCTCTAGTACTTGGAAAGGAATTCTTCCAGCATCAATTTAATTCCAACACATACATTAATAAATTTGGTCCCAAATTTCGATTGTCTCTATCAGGCTTTACTACCCTATTACATACTCCATTATTTTCTAGCCACTTTTGTAACCATTACTTCAAAAACTATCCCCATATACATATTTTTTCATATGCAGATTTTTGCATTTAATAAAATATATATGTATTATGGTCCTTCAAGGTGTTCATTACCCTTAGCTATTCCTTATTGTATCCAGCATCTCATCTGAAATTCAAGGTGAATCATTCTGATGTAAAGTGCTGGGATATACCCTAGTACTTTTTTTTCCAATGGATATATTTTCCAGAACTGTATACACATTTAGTAGCCATATCGTCCATGTTTATTTTCCAACAACATTTACTGTAATGAATCCATATACTCTACTATCTTTTGGAAGGGTGCTAAAACTTTCACCTTCCCTATGGCAATGTTATTCTAGTGATCGCTGTCCTCCTGATCCCAAACCCTTCATGAAGTGGGGGGATCCACTGCAGTTAGTGTTTGCTCTCTTATGCCTAATGTCTCTACTGTGGATTCAACACAACAGTGGGACCTAATACTTTTAAACTCCTCTTCCTATATATTCTCCCCTTTAATTCAACCCTTTAAACGCCAATTGGACGTATGGTACGTCGACGAAAATTGTCTGTCGGGTGCCGAACCGACGTATGGTACGTCGACGCTAAATAGTTTTTTTAAAATTTCACAGAAAAATATTTATAGGCCTACTAGGCGAAAACTTTTGAATCATGCGCCTTGATTAGATTAGATTAGATTATAACATTTTTGGCACATAGCCAAGCGACGGAGCCGAGGGGCCATTCAGCGCATATATATCTTAAGAATAAAAAAAGTCAATGTCACACAAACAAACATACACACAACCGATCTAACATACAAATCATTCATTCATAAAAACCAAACAAGAAACCTAAAACAATTAAAAGAAAACTACAATTCGTAAAAAAGACCAATATTTTTTAAAAATGTCATAATTTGCTCTGCCCGAGCCTTCACCTAAAATATCGGCAAGACTTATTTGCCAGCAAACAAGCTCTACGTTTGGTTTCAAAATGAGGGCACTCCACCAAAATATGCACCACAGTCAAATCCACATGACAGGTGGAACAGCGAGGAACCTGCCTATCCGCTCCACTCGTCATTAGATACCCGTGAGTATATTTAGTGTGGCCAATACGCAATCTAGCTAAAACTATCTCAGACCTTCTATCCATACCGGCTATGAGGCCAAGGATGCAACAGAAGGCCTAATCGACTTTAATTTAAAGATTATTATCTAAAGTAAGGGGCCGTGCCACTGTCTCTAACAATAAAATCGAATGGTACTTTTAAAATCCAGATACAGGGACGCCCATGTTTGGAAATGTGCTAAGCCTAGTTGCAGCCTTAGCAGCAGCGTCGGCTCGCTCAATTCCCAACAATTCCAACATGGGACGGAGCCCAACAAAACCTAACAGAAACCTCTTCTGTTAAATTAAAAGATAAAACCAATCTTGTACTTCTTGCACTAGAGGTGCAAGAACTAGGCTTTTAAGAGAGATAAAACCCTCAAAGAGTCGTAAATGGTAAAAACCTTGTTCTTACGAACTATAAAAATATATTTAAGAGTCATCCCAACCTGCCAGCATTTTCGCTGTAAACCCCCGAAAATATTCAGATGGAAGCTCTTTTTTAGATAATATTTTCACTAGTCACTACAGAGCAAACCACAAACACCATCAGAACCCTTCGAACCACCGTATATAATGAATGAATCCCCATGTTCAGAGGCATGGGTCCAAGAAACTTTCCCTCAACTGATCACCAGAACTGATGCTCCTGCTGTACCCTATTGGGGCATATCTCTATGGCCCATGGTCTATCCCAAGGAGGAAAAAAACCTTTTGAGGGTGAAATTTCAGCTACTGCAGGAGGTAGTAATCCCACCTCCCCTGGCAAGCTTGCTAGTCGAACTTCAAGTGGATTTGGCAGGCTAGGTCTATTTGGGGCTTCTATCAGATTATGGTCTCTTACGTACTTATAGTTGGGTTTCCGCTTTGATATCTCCTCTTGATATGACTCTCAAGCCTAAATTCTCCCTACGGATAAATTTTAAGTGGGGGAAAAACCTGACTCAACATATGGCTTTCAACTTGGTGAAGTTCCTATAGGCTATCCCGTAACAAATAAGTAAAGCCAATTATGACACATAAATTTCTTGCAGTGTTGTCTTGCACACACAACCATAACACTTGTGTGCACCATAATCAATTTTGGCTTAGGCATAAAACTGGTACATCCCCAAAGGGTGATTCGATCTGCCCCCCGGTTAAAATTAGACCACAACTTTAATAATAGTAATTTCAAAGCAGTCACGTTCATACAACTTCATTACAGGTTGAGTAAAAAGTTAATTTTTTTATCAAATTGTAAACCTAGATACTTAATGCTATCTTCGTAAAGGTAAAATCGTTCATGTAAAAACACGTAGATCTCTTCCACTCTTTCTTCATCGCACAATCGTATTCGCTTTGTTTTTTTTCTGGTGGAAAAGGTTTGAACCCTTTAGTACTGGCCCGGATGTTGAAGCATTACTAGCAGTCTGGATCATTTGACAAGCTTCAACAGCTGTGGAACTTACTACAGATTATTGCATAATCATACAGCAAAGTCCAGACCATGCACCCCGACATGAAACTTGTTCTTACGTAGACCGTTGACGCTACATTAAAGTGTGTTGGCTAAGGACGCTTCCCTGAGTACACCTTCTTCTTGAAAGGTAAGCCGAAGAAATGTAGAAGCCCACTCTTCTTTCAGGTAACGTTCTGATTTAAAAATCTTTAAGACATCCACCAATACCCACATACCCCACTCACAAGTTCATAAGGAATACCTCCCCTCGCCAGGTAAGTGTCGTAAGGCTTTTTTCTGAGGTCAAGAACACTGCAACAGTCTGGTTTTGCACAGCAACAGCATTCTGTTCTCCCGAGTAAGGAACATCCAAAGGAGTCAGAGTCTTCTATTTTTCTAACGCCAAACTGTCGTTAGATATAAAAGAACTTCTTTGAATCCAAATACCACACAAAGTCGAGCATGTCCCAGCCTCTCATAACTCTTGCTAACACAACTGGTTAGAGCAATTGGCCTATAGTTTCTTAGGGAGGAGGAATCTTTAAAAGGTTTTAAAACAGGTACAATAATCCGTATCTTCCAAGACTCGGTGAAAGTTCCTGAAAGCCAAAAAACTGTTTAAAATGTCTACAAGAAATTGTTTTGTACTTCTAGGCAGATTAAAAATCATTGAGTACAGTATATCATCTTCCCCAGGAGATGTTGGGTGAAGATACGAGATGGCATGATCTAATTCCTTGTATGGTGAAGGACGATTATCCGGACCCTGAATTAAACTAACAGCAGGAACACCCGTGGTACTGTCCCAATATGCCTGAATGCAGAGAGTATGTAGGGCACTAGATATATTGGAAGAATGCCTACCAAAGTATGTTCTGCACTTCTCCCAGAATCAGATATGAGAGGCCATAGAGTTTTCAATATGGCAGGGAGATGGAGAACATTTCCCTGCAGCTTTCGGATTCTGTTCCAGACTAATGACATCGGCGATCATATTTTTAATTCATTTATATATCTGATAAACGTTCCCTCTTTGCTTGCTTTAAAGTTTTTTTTCTTTTGCTTAGTCAAGAGCTCTTTTATCGATAATTTTATTTTACCACGCAAGGATATCCACGATATCTCTTGTAGCAGTTCTTTGTTATCTTTCGGCTCAATGCGCATGCATCACTCCACCAGTACTAGAGACGCCGGAGGTTTGCCAGAAGTTTCGAGGAATAGACAGCATTGCACCACAGCAACAATATACCGATTAAATACCATAATCAAGATGTGTGGGACTCTGAAAAATCGATTTATCTCTTGATCAATTTCCGTAGATTTTTTTGAATAATCCCCAGTCATCTCCCCTACCTTTCCTTTTGGTAAACATGGAGATGTGACTATTTTTTCATATACTTTTAAGTTGGTTGGTTGGTTGGTTTTTAATTTTAGGTGTAACACCAGCACTGGGGCAGCAAAGGCCATTCAGCGCTTACTGTATAACTATGATACTATAAAGACGTGTATTAATCATTGATAAAGCAAGGTTTATTTCTTTGAGGTAATTTACTTTACATGTTTTTTTGGAAGCGTGGCATTTTCGCCCAATAGTTCTTCAAGTGGTATGTTATAGATTTTGTTGGATCTTCGTTTCTTTCGATTTATTACATTCATTAGCAGAATGACGGAACTCCTGACAGAGTACGACAATTGGTCCACAGTAGGGGCCTGTCTTTCCTCGCATTGCAACATCAAGTTTTGTGTGTTAAGTATGTGTGGTCCCTATTCCTTATGCTTGTTAATATGACATCTTCCCTTCTTTGACCTTGTTTGTCTATTCCAAGGTTTTACAGATTGTTTTAATATGCTTTAATTTACTTATTCAATTCTAGCCATTCTTGTTGCCCATTTTGATTGACATATTCAATTTTATTGTTGGTTTTAATGTCATTGTAAGGTATTTGTATTTTTTTGATAGAACTCCCTTTTTTCCTGACTTTTTTGGCTTCTTTATCCACCTCTTCATTCCCTTTATGCCCACATGGAAGGGACCAACATAGTTTTATATTTATAGATTTCCGTTTTTTACTATTATATCTATCCACTCCCGTATTTACTTATCAATTACGGGATTGAGAAACCTGTGGGTATTGTCCTTAGCGCTATCTAAAGCACTGTAATAATCCGTGTATATTACAAAGGTCTCGTTTTGCCTTCCCCACCTAAAGGTTTGTTTTATAGCCTCTAATATGCATTTATCTCTGCAGTTAATATCGAGCATATTTTTAGGGTAATTATTTTTCCCCTTAATTTTTATATTTTTTGGATTACTACAGTCTGGGCACATAAGCCTACACCCTCCTTCGACTTTTGGAACCAATCTGTATAAATTACTAATGTCCCGTTTTATTGTTTTTTCCTGGTGTGACAGAATTCACTCTTTAATTGTGCTCGGTTACCTTTTATTAAATGGTTTTTCACAGATTTCTATTCTAAGCATGTACCTCCCACGGAGGTAATTTTCGGAGTGGTTATTTGTGATATGCTCTTGTTCCTACTTTTAGATGTCTATATCAGGTTTTAATCTATTTTTCCAATGTTTAGAGGCTCTTGGTTTATTTTGTCATAATTTCTTTGTTATAGTTCTTCATATATTTGGTGTTTGGATTATTCCATTAGGTTATTTTATTTTCGCTAATATCTTTTTAATGCCAATTTCTTCTCTTCGGACTTTCAGGGGATCTATTCCTGCCTTATTTTATAGTATAAAGTTTAGTTTAACCAGACCACTGAGCTGATTTTCAGCTCTGCCTAAGGTCTCGGCCCAAGGATTAGATAAAATGCCAGTGTCTAGCTCTTAGCCAGAGCTGGGACCAAGTTGGTAACTTCAGGTATACATAAATAATTGCACCATGGCAATTCTTCATACTAGAACACACACAAACCAATAAATACTTTTACTCATGTCCCTTAAATACATACTAAAACGGTGATATTAAAATTCGGAATTAGTTTTTAAACTTTTTGAAATGTTTTAAAATTCACTCAAAACAACCAATGTTTTATATTTTATCATTAAATTGTGCAGTTCCCTCAAAAAGGTCAAAATCGGAACTACCGATATTTGCTTTCTACATACAGACCTTTCCACGGGGGACAGTTCTGTAGGACTCCAGTGCATAGTCCTAATATACCAATGTTATGTATGCCTCCATTTTTGTACTATGGTTTTAGAAGCACTACCATATACTTGACAAGCATAATCAATTTACTTAGACAAATAGCACTTATATACTTTTAATCATAGGTGTTCTATCAGCCCCCAGTCATTATTCGCAAATTACTTTTTATTATATTTAGGATTTTCTTACTTTATATCGCCACAGTTGTTCTATATGTTCTTTATATGTCAGTTTTTTATCAGTATTAACCCAAGGAATTTATCTCATCAATCATATTCAATTATATCTTTTTTATGAATAAACGAGGATTAATTCCTGTTTTTCTTGATCTGTAAATCTGATCGCTTTAGTTTTTTGCGGGTGAAACAATTTAAAACCTTGTGATCGGCCCATTTTTTTATCCTCTTTATGGCTGCTTGCAATCTGTTAGGTTATGTCCAGCGCTTTTTCACCACTCTATCGATGACGAGTCATCTACAGAAGGGATCCTTGGATCCTGGTGGGAATCTTTTCATTATCTCATTTTTGCTATAGCAACAATGCCACGACTTAGTACACTGCCTTGGGGAACTTCTTCCTCCGGGATAAATGATTAGAGAATTTTCTGCCCCCACGTTGACTATTTATATATATCTTTCAGATAGGAATTCCCTAATATGTTCATATAAAGTGCCTCCTATTCCCCTTCTATCAATTTTTTTTAAAATCCCTCCCCTCCAGGTGGTATCATATAGCCTTCTCTAACATCAAAAAATACGCCTATTGTTTTGTTTTTTACCAACCATTGCATTTTGTATCTCCCTTGGTAAATCATTAAGAGGGGATCTATGGTACTTTCTATTTTTCGCTGAATCCAAACCTGTCTGTTTGATAATTAGCTGTTTATTTTATAATACCCATATTATCTGTTATTCACCATTTTTTTCAAATATCTTACTTAGACAACTAGTAAGGGCTATTGGCCTATCAAGATTAATTTCTAAAATTTTTGGCACATAGCCAGCGCCGGAGCCGCGGGGGCCATTCATCGCATCTATATCTTTAGGAATAACAGTCACATGTCGTACACACAAACAATACACACAACCGAATTAACATACAAATCAGTCATTCCTAAAAAACAAACACGAAGCCCTAAAAACAATTAAGAGCAAAATTAAATTTCATAAAAAGACCAATCTTTTTTTAAAAATGTCATAATTTGCTCTGCCTGAGCACCCTTCACCCTAAAATATCGCCAAGAGCTTATTTGCCCACAAACAAGCTCTACGTTTGTTTTTCAAAATGAGGCACTTCCCCAAAATATGCACCCCAGGCAATCCACATGACTGAGGTGGAACACGAGGAACCATGCCTATCCGACTCCACTCATCATTAGATCCCCTTGAGTATATTTAGTGTGGCCAATACGTAATCTACTAAACTATCTCAGACCTTCTACCGCCGGCTATGAGGCCAAGGAGGAACAGAAGGCCTAATCGAACTTTATTTAATATTATTAATCTAAGTAGACCAGTGGGCCTGCCACGGGTCCTCTACATAAAATCGATGGTACTTTTAAAATCGGAAACACGGAAATGCCCATGTTGGAATGTGCCTAAGCCAGTTGCAGCCTTAGCAGCAGCGTCGGCTCGCTCATTCCCAACACTTCCAACAGGGACGGAGCCCAACCCCACCTAACAGAATCTCTTCTATTCTTAAAGATAAACAATCTTGGTACTTCTTGCCTAAAGGGTGGCAAGAGACTATGCTTGTGAGAGAAGATAATAACACTCAATAGTCAGTAAAAAATGGTAAAACCTTGTTTTAATACAAGAACTATAAAAACATTTTAAGAGCAGTCAAACTGCAGCAGTTCAGCTGTAAAAACAGAGGATTAGATGGAAGTTTTCTTATTAATTATATTATCACTATCACTACAGAGCAACCAACACAATCAGACCCTTCGACCATCAGTACTATATGATGAAATCACATGTTCAGAAGCATAATCCAAACAACTTGCCTCAACTGATCATCAGAACTGGTTGCACCAGCTTTCCCTAATGGGCAGATTCTATGTGTGGGCCTATTTCCAAGGAGAAAGCTTGAGGGCGAAATTTCAGCTACCTGCAGGGTTAGTAATCCCACCTCCATGGCAGAGCTGGCTAGTCCTAACTTCAAGCGCTTTGGCAATCTAGGTCTATTGGGGCTCTTGTCAGTTGGTTCCTAACGGACTTTATGTTAGGGTTTAGCTTTGACGTAGTAATTCTTGAATATGACTCTTAAGCCTAATTCCTCCTACGGATAAATCGTGGGGACAACCGGACTCAACATATAGGCTTTCTAGCTTGTGAAGTTCTATATAGGCTCCCGTACAAATACTTAAAGCCCATATATGGACAACATCTAATTTCTGTAGTGTATCCTTGCACCACAACCATAACTTGCACCATAATCAATTTTGCTTAGGCATAACACCTGGTACATCTCAAAAGGTAATTTCGATCGTGCACCCCCAGTTTAAATTAGATACAACTTTAAGAATATTAAGTGAAGCTTCACGTTACATACAACTTCATTAACATGTAAGTAAAGTTAATTTTTTAGATCAATGTAACACTAGATACTTATGCTAATCTCATAGGTAAATCGATCGTTTAAAACACCGTAGTGATCTCTTCCACTCTTCTTATCGACAAATCGTATAGCTTATGGTTTTTTTCTGGTGAAAATTTTGAACCCTTTAGCACTGGCCCATGATGTTGAAGCATTAATAGCAGTCTGGATCATTTGACAGCTTCAACAGCTGTGGGAACTTCTACAGATTATGGCATAATCTCAGCAAAGGCCAGACATGCACCCGACGACTTGTTCTAGTAGACCGTTGACAGCTACATTAAAGCTTGTTTGGACTAAGAACGCTTCCCTGAGTACCTTCTTCCTGAGGGTAAGCAAAGAAAATGTAAGACCCACTCTTACTTTCAGTAAGTTCTGACAAAAAATCTTTCAGACAATGAATCAATGTACCCCAACACCACCTACAAGTGCAAAAGGATACCCCCTCGCCAGGTCATGTCGTGCTTTTTCTAGTCAAAGAACCTGCAACAGTCTGGTTTTGCACAGCAAAGCATTCTGTATCTCCGAGTAGGACCATCAAAAGGGTCAGAAGTACTTCTATTTTTCCTAAGCCCACTGCCGATTTAGATAAAAGATGCTTTGAATCCAAATACACACATCCGAGCACTTGACCATCCTCTCATAAATCTTGCTTAACACACCTGGTTTAGAGCAATTGGCCTATAGTCTTAGGAAGGCAGGAATCTTAAAAGTTTAAACAGTATCATAATCGTATCTTCCAGACTCTGGTGAAGTTCCGGGGGGGGAAAGCCAAAAACTGTTTAAAATGTCCCTAACAGAAATGGTTTGTACTTCTAGCAGTTAAATCATGAGTACAGTATATCATCTTCCCCAGGAGACGTTGTTGAGATAACGAGATTGCTGATTCTAATTCTTTCATGTGAAAGGGGAGATTTATACGAACTCTGAATTAACTAACAGCAGGAACACCGTGTACCGTCCCTAATAGTCCTGAATGCAGCAGAGTATTAGGGCACTAGATATGCTGGAGAATGCCTACCAAAGGTTTCTGCAACTTCTCCAGAATCAGATATGAGGAAGCCATCAATTTTCAATAGAGGCAAGGAGTGGAGAAAATTTCCTTGCAGCTTTCGATCTGTTCCAGACTAATTGACATCGGCGATTCATATTTATTCATTTATATATCTGATAACGATTCCTCTTTGCTGCTTAATGTTTTCTTTGCTTAGCAAGAGCTCTTTTATAGATAATTTTATTTACCAAGCAAGGATATCTACGATATCTCTTGTAGCAAGTCTTGTTATCGTTCGGCTCAAGGCGCATGCATCACCACCAAGGTACAGAGGACGACGAGGCTTTACCAGAGTTTGGAGGAATAGACAGCACTGCACCACACAGCAATATACTGATTTAAATACTCAATAAGCGATTTTTGGGCTCTGAAAAATCTTATATCTTTGATCAACTCATTAGATTTTTTTTGAATAATCCCCAGTCGCCTCCCCTAACCTCCATTTTGGTAACATGGAGATGAATTTTTTCATAAACTTTAAGTGAATGGGGCCAATTATCACTGCCATGATCATTCTGGTCTACTACCCACTGTAATCTACCTCAAAAGAGAGAGCAAATAGTGAGGTCATGGCTGAATCAGTTTATGAAACCATCATGTCTTGTAGGGAACTCAATTCTTAACGTGTGTCATCAGTCAAGCAGCTGTTCTTTATTAAACCCCACCGGTCGCGTTTGGCTCTCCCCAGAGGGTGTGCTGCAGTAAAATCCCCCATCAGAATGAAGGGTTTAGGAAGCTGTCTATCAGTGTCGTAGGTCGTTTAATTCAGATGGCGGGGATTACCCTGAGCATCCTGCAATCTATTTCTAATGATGGACTCAAGGTAGAGAAGAGCAAATTGTGATCCATTTAAATTAAAATTTGGACTGCACAAGCTGCAACACAGTGTTCAATTGAACAACCCTGTGATTAACAGACTTGGCGGACGATGATGCCTGTGCCTCCTGAGCCACGTACACCTATCATGATGAAGACCTGGGAATGAATAATTAAACCCACATTGGTTGTGCCTCTCCCCTTTGTCTCTTGTAGACACCTCGCAGATAATCATTGTTCCTAACAGAACCCGAATTGCTCTCTATTTGGTATAAAGCCACGGATGTCCACTGCATGAGAGCCATTATTTAAGGAGGATCTATAAATTCTCTACTAATTTAGGATCTGTTCTGTTAGAGATATTTCTATCAGCTTTTACAGTACTACGTGATCTAGATCTAGGTGTTACCGATCTTTTTTGACGAAGGGCCTTCACTTGCCCCTTTCAGTTTGCTTTTGTTTTTTCTTTGATATCTGACTGACCGTGAATGAGGCGAAGAGGGAGAAAGGACCTCTTCTGACGAATAAGGAGGGCCTCCCATCTCCCGACCGTCATCTCCCGGGCACTGTAATGTCCAGGTCAGGTGAGGGCTCAATGTCTGGCAATGTCCCTAACACAGAGAGTCGTCATCATACTGAGATCTGGCTTGAAACCCTAGAATAACAGGGTCCCTGGCTTAACCAGTCTCTCTCAACATGGGAACCCCACCAGGGGGGGCCATGGGAAGCCCCCCCAGAGGAGCCACGCGAGCCCCACAGGGGAGTCATGGGAGCCCCCACCAGGGGCGGCATGGAGGCCCACAGGGGAGGCTGGATGCCCCACCAGGGGAGGCATCGGGAAGCCCACAGGGGGGCACGGTGCCCCACTAGAGGGTGTGGAAAACCCACAGCGGGGCCCGGGGAGTCCCACCAGAGGTGGCACTAAGAAGCACAGTATTCAACTTTTTTGTCCTCAGGCATCGAATAGATTTCCTGCCCAACAACTTTTGGCCTGTCCAACCTGATATGTTAAGCATAAGAAAAAAAAAATGTTTTTTTTTTTTTTTTTTAACAGGTTTAGTAATGCCTCTTGTTCTTTGTTGAATTCACTACATTTTATTATCACGGGCTCGATGTTCACCCTTGCCTTTATGCACATTACCGGTCCAGAACATTCGTCGTGCTCATGCGGCCACACGAGTTCGTAGAGTTTATTTCTGGTACAACTTAGAGGAGTGTCCAAAACCAAACATTTAAGCCTGGAGCACTCTCGGTCTATAAGGACGAACCTTTCATGATTTCACTGTCAAGAATAATTTTCAGATGGCAGGAAAGAATTTATAAAAGTTAAATAGCATGATGAGCGGGCACTTAAAACCTTCCAAACCAAGTCTGGACACATTTCCAAAATTTCCTCCTCATCCATTTCATGTAAGATCTTTCATTGAAGATACCACCCTTCGCGAACTAAAATTAAATGCGGTTTTACCTCTTTTTACCATACCCTCAGGATCAGCTTCAAATTCAAGAGCATTATCGATTGAACATCTGTCCTTGTATGGACTAAAAACTTTACGCCCAAGCGAGTTACTCTGGGCTCCGCAACGTTGCGTCTTCTGGCTTACCACCTTTTCACCTGAAGAGGTTTGCCTGTCTCCCATTTGTGGTGATAATTTAACCCTTAGGCTGGGTCTGGTGATCGGATATTTTACTTATTCCTACTACATTCTGTTATTTCATTTGGTGGTTTTATAAATGTCAAGATACCTAGGGACCTCTTCTGTCTCAACAGTCAACACTCATAGAATCCGACCTAAATTCTCTAACACGCTCTGTGAGCTTCTGATTCATTGTGAAAATTATCCGAATTCAAAATCACCAAAAATTTTTGCCAAGTTTTATTCCTTAATTCTTGACGTTCCCAAATTACAAATTCCCTAAATATTGTGTCATAATCCAGTCCAAAGGTACTGGTTTCACATGCAGAATGGTTTGTAACAAGGAGCTCATTTGAAAAAGGCTCCAAAGTTACGATGGAGTATTACCAGGTTTTTCCTTTCCTTATACTTGCCTAAGTCTCAACCGAAGGTCTAATTGATGTCCGCCCATAGACGAAGGATTTTATGATTCGTCGGTAGCCCCGCCACCCACCATGGAGGCCACATTTAGAGCAGTGTTATCCCATACAGGGTCTGCCCTAGTGGTCCACCCAGATATACACCCCACCCTCATTCTTAAGGCGTCATGATGTCCGTCTAGATCAACCCAGCACTAAGAGCAGGGTTTGACATATAAACTTCCCCTCGCTCGACCACGTTATGTACTCGAGTTCTACGTTTTGAGGTGGCATGCCCCATCCTCACCCACCACCAAACTCCAATGAATAAGTCCAATCATGTCCAAAATCAATCCCAAAGTCATCAAACATAAATCTGTACCTTATAGAACAAACGAGGGAAGAAGCAGAAGGATGAAGAAGTTTTTTAGTGAAAGGAAAAGAGCTGACTTATTTAGTTGGATCAACACTGGGCACCAAGCCCAGCCGAGAAAGTAGTTCCCACCCAGGCATCAGGCCGCTGCTGAACCCTAGCCCCCATCCTCGCAAGGCTTCAAGCATCTGGGGGTATTGGCCTATAGCTGCTTGGTGACTCTGGTCTTTTCCTGGTTTTAATCCTGTATGATTAAGATTTTCTTTCCAGTTTTAGTATGGCTGTGAGAGTGCCATAATTCATTTAAAAATTTCTAATAAGAAGGTTTGCTTTCATCTGGTAGACTTTTTTATCATTTCATATCTAATGTTGTCTTCCCTGGAGCTGTTGGACTTGCAGTTTCAGGCATTTTCCAGTTCTTCCATGTGAAAGAAGATTATAGATTTCCTGAATTATTAAGATTTTTATTGGTCTTGGACATAATTTTTATTTTTATTGGAATTTTTTTGTATGTTCGAGATACTAGATGTTTTGGCGAAGCATTTACCCATTCATTTGCTACTAGTTTGGGTTTGAATATAGGTGTATTCACTTTTAATGTAGTCATCGTTCTGGCCGATATCTACCCTGCAGTTTTATTTCTTTCTTCCGATTTCTTTGTCTTGAGTTTTAGAATTTATATTATTAAGATATTTGTTCATGAATTTCTTTTGGCTATCTTGATATTATTTTCTGCTTTGCTTTAGCGCTCAACTAGCAATTTTTATTGGCATCAATTTGTCTCAGATATCTTCTAAAAGCTGTCCGCGTTATCTTCCTTGCCTGCTTTACATTCCTCATTCCACCAGGGTACCAGTGGTCTAGTCGGATTGCCTGAGTAACTGGAATAGTTTTTCATTTGCTTTATCATCTATTGTTTTTATTAATGTTTCATAAGCATCTATATGGTTTGTAAGTTCAATATTTTTTTGCTAATCACCGTTTGCTCTTTATAAATTCATTTGCTTTCTCATTTTCCTCTTCGTATATATGTTTATATTATTATATTTTTTAGCTCAATTTGTATTGGCCATAATGTATACACAACAAGTCCCCAAATAATTATTATTACTTTCCACTGAAATCTGTGGCATTTCTTGGGAACATAAAGTGATTGTCTATTGCAGATGAGGTATTATGATAACATCAAATCTTGTTGAGAACATCATTAAAATAATCAATTTTTTGTTATCTATAAATCTAGGACAGTGTTTCCTCTCCTGTCAGATGATGTACTTCCCACATGGGATGTTTGGCGTTGAAGTCACCTACTAATAGGTCATGCTTGGTACTTGTTCTATTAGATTTTCTAAATCTTCCACTTGTAATGGTCTATTTTTCCTAGATGATCTATTAGCGACTTCTAAGTGGTTCCGATTATATTGTGCATATTTGTTATTTTTTTTTCCAGAATACTTGAACTGCACATGCCTGATTACCGAGTAATCCTAGACAGGTTGGCATTTGATGAAGAATGCGTTATGATTGCAGTTTCCTCCTTGGCTGTTGTTATTTAAATTGGTGTTGATTTCCACACATTATAATTTATGCCAGCATTGATAACATTGTTTACCTATTTTATTTTCCCTGTAAGCAATGATATGCATTACATTCTCTAATTAATATTTTAAGTTCATTATTGATACGTAGCCTCTAATATTCCATTGTAAAATAGACATTTGAAAAAGGTTTTGGGTTTTGTTTTAATATCTTTTGTTTCCTGAACGTTGAATTTTATTGAGTTGTATATTTTGCTGTATTTGGTTATTCGTTGGTGGTGATGTATTCTGCTATTGTTTTCTTATTGGCTTGAAGAGTCCTTCAGGTGTTCTTTTTTATTGGGTGCATTTAAATGGCTTTGATCTTGGGTTCTATTTCAATACCTTCTTCATTTATCTGATGTTTTAACTTTTTCTTTTATTTGGGTTTCTCTTTTTTCAATTTTTAGTTTGCAAGCAGTTTCGTTGACTTGTCTACTCGGTATTCTTTTTTCCATATAGATTTTGGGTCTACTGATTACTTGAAACAACCCACCAATCCAGAAACAATAACATTCTTTTTTTCTTTTGACTTAGCTCTTGTATTTTTGCTTGCGCCACATTCATCATGTCCTTCTTGCATTTCCGTGTTTGGTAATATATTATATAATTTGTGTTGCTTATATGTTCTGTAGCTTCGAGCTTGAATTTTGGGCCTTAATCTTAGGAGTATTTTCAGTCTGAATTTATACTGTGCAATATTGTAGAATTTGGGTTTTGCGCTTCTTTATTACTACCTCTTTATATTGTTTTTCCTTGCTGGGGGGGTCTTGTAACCTCTTACTTTTAGTTCTTCTTCGCTTCTCTTATTGACATTCACTCCTTTCTTGTAAATTTTTAGTTCAGTCAATTTAAGGTAATATGCGCATTCCTTCGATCTTGCGTGGTGAGTCGGACCACAATTTATGCAAATTGGTTTTTCACATTCCCATTTTGTTGTGTGGTTTTGTATGCCACAACATGCACATCTTGGAGCTTCTCTACAATTTTTTATTTGAGGGCCCAAATTTATTACATGATTTGCACGTAGTTGTTTGGGATATATGGTTTTTATCTCCCCCTCTCGTCCTGCCCTAATACTTTTAATAGTTAAAGGGAGTTTCATTTCCCTTCAAATTTCAATTTGCTATTTTGTATATTAAATTTTGAATTTTGCCTACTTTTGATAGTCAGGAGTCAAAATCTTCATGTTTTTATATCTTTCTGAGCGAGTCCATTAACCTATTTTTTATCTATTAGTTTCGTCATCATTATTTGGCAGTATTATTGTACCACAATACTATTAAGTTTATTATGCTTGGTGGACTTCATTTTTCTGTTATCTATGTTCGTAATTTGTAAGTATTTTCTGATTGAGCTTTAGTAGTGGTTTCCACTATCCATGTATTTGTTTGCGTTTGACCGAATTTCAATGTTCTTTCTGTTGGGTATCTGGTCAGTAAATAATTTTTCCAATTTAAATTTGAATCTTTTTTTCACTTTCTATTGTCCAAAAATCTGTCCAACCTGTCTTTTCAAAAGTGATTCAAATAAACTTAGCGAAGGGCTAGGCTGAATTTT
Source organism: Macrobrachium nipponense (assembly GCF_015104395.2). NCBI lineage: Eukaryota > Metazoa > Arthropoda > Malacostraca > Decapoda > Palaemonidae > Macrobrachium > Macrobrachium nipponense. Next base: position 2,954,211 of record NC_061094.1, read on the forward strand.
TCCTTTTGATAATCTTTTTGGCCTAGTAAAAGGCTCCATGGTTCTATATTTTGGATGAAAAAGGTGTCCAAAAGGGTGTCCTTGTTCGTTTCCAGGGTCGATTGGTTATCTAGATGTCATGGGGGTCACATGTTCCGTGGGAACTGAGTTTTGTTCCCCCATATCAATTTCCATTTTTCCTTTTTTTTTTTTGATGAAATTACAGAGAACCACTGCAAGCCATGGTAAAAAACTGGGTCTCCTCTCACAGACTATCCCCCTCAACCAAAGACACACAGCAGAGACCAACCTCCCATATGTCCCACTCCCTACCCTCCCCGAAGGGATTGCTCTAACATAACATGATTGGCTCAAGTGTAACAAACCCCTTGATAGAACCGAGGCATAGCTAGTATCAATCAACCCACGCATGTTATTTTAGAGGGCATCCGATAAAAAAATTGCCGAGAGTCCGACCGTGGAGACTATACCTCCCCGGATTCCATAGGCAAGTCACCACATGTAGTCCCGCCCCAATAAATATTGATGTAGAGTCACATCAATATTCCTCAGTCCCAAACCTAATAGAGCGGCGGACCAACCGCTATAGTCCCTGCCTTTGGATCAAGGTAAAGCCTAAGTTCAGAGACCCAGCTCCTACCACCTGCAGAGGGTTTTAGTGAAGAGAAGAGACAGCTAGGGGGAGCCCGAGTCGAAAGAAATTAGAGATTGGGAAGATGTTAGTACGAGAAAAATTGAGACATTTTAGATTCAACTAGGAGATAATCTCCCAGTTCGAAGCCCTCTTGCCCGCTAACGCGTTTCAACCATATGTTGGAAATGCGTAACTCCGTCAAGGCAGTCTCAATCCGAGGGATATACTTTTAAGTGAATGGCCATGATCACGCCATGATCATTCTGGTCTACTACCCACTGGTAATCTAACCTCAAAGACGAAGAGCAGATAGTGAGGTCAATGGTTGAATCAGTATTATGAAAAACCTCAGTCTTGTAGGGAACCATCATCATAGTGAGGTCATTCAAGTCAAGCAGCTGTTCTATTTTACACCCCACGTCACAGTTGGCTCTCCCAGAGGTGTGCTTGGCATTAAAAGCCCCCATCAGATGAAGGGGTTAGGAAGCTGGTTGATCAGTGTCTGTAGGTCGTTTAATTCTAGATGCGGGATTACCCTGCTGCATCCTTCAATCTCACTTTGCTAATGATGGATCAGGTAAGAGAGGCAACTTGTGATCCATTATAATTAAAAATTTGCTGCACAGCCTGCCAAGCCCACTATGTCTCTTGTAGACACATCGCAGATAAATCATGTTCCCTAAACAGACCCGAACTTGCTCTTAGTTTGTATAAAGCCCGGATGTTCCACGCATGAGAGCCATTTATTTAGAGGAAGGGTCTTACAGTCTCTACTAATTTTTAGTAATCTGTGTCCTGGTGAGAGATATCTTATCAGCTTTACCAGTACTACTTGATCTAGATCTTAGGTGTTACAGATCTTTTTGATGAAGGCCTTCCCTTGCCCTTTCTTTTGCTTTTGTTTTTTCTTTGATATCTGAATGACGCGTGAATAGGCGAAGAGGGAGAAAGGGACCTCTTCTGACGAATAAGGAGGGCCTCCATCTCCCGACGTCATTCCACGGTGCCTGTAATGTCAGGATCAGTGAGGCTCAATGTCCTGGCAATGTCCCTGACACAGAGGAAGGCGTCATCATACTGAGATCTGGCCTTGAACCATAGATCAACAGGGTCCCCTGGCTTAACCCAGTCTCTCTGCACATGGAAACCCCACAGTAGGGGGCAAGGGAAGCCCCACCCGTTGGAGCCACGCGAGGCCCCACCGGTAGGGCATGGAAGGCCAGCACCAGGGGGGGCACGGGACCCCACAGGGGGGCACGGGGATTCGCACCAGGGGGGGGCACGGGAAGCCCCAACAGTGGGGGCACGGGGATTTCCGCACCAGGGGGGGCACGGAAGCCCCAACGGGGGGCACGGGTTCCCCACTAGAGGGGGTGTGAAAACCCCACCAGCGGGGCCCGGGGACCCTCACCAGAAGGGGCCACTAGAAACGCCGTATTCACTGTTGTGCCTTCAGATCCGAATTAGGATTTCCTGCCCACCAGCTTTTTGGCCTGTCCACACTGCTGTTTCATCATAGATTTTAGTAATGCCTCTTGTTCTTTTTTGAATTTTTTCACTAAATTTCTTATCACGGGCCTCGATGGTCCCCTTACAGTTTATGCCATTACGCGGTCCAGAACATTCGTCGTGCTCAGGCTGGCCACACGATTCAGAGAGTTTTATATTTCTGGTAACCAACATTAGAGGAGTGTCCAAACCAAAACTTAAAGCACTGGACATCGCTCGCCTATAAGAGTACAAACTTTCATGATTTTCACTGCAAGAATAATTTCAGATGCAGAAAGAATTTATAAAAGTTAAAATAAGCATTGATGAGCGGGGCACTTCAAAACCTTCCAAACAGTCTGGACACATTCCAAAATTTTCCTCCTCATCCATTTCATGTATATCTTCATTAAAGATAACACCCTTCGCGTAACTAAAATTTATATGAGTTTTTACCTCTTTTTACCATACCTAGGAGCAGCTTCAAATTTAGGAGCATTATCGATTGAACATTCTGTCTTGGTATGGACTAAAAAACTATTCGCCCAAAGCGAGTTACTTCTGGGCTCCACGTTGCCGCTTCTGGCTTACAACCCTTTCACTTGAGAGGTTTGCCTCTCTCCACCATGTGTAAGTGAATAATTAACCACTTTAGCTGGGTATGGTATCTGATATTTTACTTATGCTACTAGCATCTTTTATTTTCTTTGGTTGGTTTATAAATGTCAGATACTAGGGACCTCTTTTGTCTCTAACAAGTCCAACACTCAATGAGAATCTGACCTAAAATTCTCTAATGCTCTGTGAGCTTCTGATTCATTGTTTGAAAATCTCCAGAATTCAAAATAACCATAATTTTTGCCAAGTTTATTCCTTAATTCTTTGATGTTCCCAAATTTACAAAATTCATTAAATATTGTGTCATAATTCCAGTCTAAAGGGACTGGTTTCACATGCAGAATGTTTGTAACAAGGAGCTCATTTGAAATTATTATAAAAGTAGTTTTACCAGACCACTGAGCTGATTTTCAGCTCTCCTAGGGCTGGCCCGAAGGATTAGATAAAATGCCAGTTCTAGCCCTTAGGTCAGACTGGGACCAAATTGGTCATTCAGGATAAATAAAAAAATTGCACAAGGCACGCTTTCATACTAGAACACACACACAATAAATACATTTACTCATGTTCCCTTACATACATACTAAAACAGTATATTAAAATTCGGAATTAAGTTTTAAATTTTAGAAATTTTGTTTTAAAATTCACTAAAAAAAACTTATATTTTATCAATTAAATTGCAGTTCCTCAGAAAAGTCAAAATTGGAACTACTGAAAATGTAAAAGATTCTGTCAAAATTTCTTTTATTGTTTTATTTCCAAAGTTGACAGTCTCTGCTGGTCATACTTTGGACACTCGCACAAAGACATGTCTGACTGTTACCAACTCCTTGCATTATGGACACTCTGGAGCAGGGTCGCGTGGGTTGCTCATCAAGTGCCCGTGTGTCAGACGAGTGTGGCCTATACCGAATCGTGTCAGGATTACTTGAGCATGTCTCTCTCTTTGATATGCTGAACTCCATTTGTTAACATCCTGTTTTATTTGTTTTAATTTATTATTTTCAGGCTCTTCAGCCCATACGTTTTGCCATTTATTTACAATTATTGTTTTTATATAACTTTATATAATCACTGGTGGGGTGGGATGTTTACATTTGCTTTTATCATTTGGACTGCTTCTTTAGCTGCTTTATCAGCCTCTTCATTTCCTCTTATCCCTCCCCACATGAGCAGGGATCCAACATATTTCAATATTTTTGCCATTTTTATATAATTTGTGGAGTTCAAATTGAATTTGCTGTACAATATTATTTTTTGAATTGTAATTCTGAAGAGCTTCTATGGCACTTCTCGAGTCACTAAAATCACAAAATTATTAATTGAAGTTTGCTTTATAATTTTGATAGCTACTTTAATTGCCACACTCTGCTGTGAAGACTGAGGCATGATTGGGTAAAGAAAATTGATATGTTTTGTTCTGCGATATAGCTGCATATCCTACGCCATGTTGCGATTTGGACCCGTCGGTATATATTGCATAATGTGACTTTTTTGTCTATATGTTCTATGGTTTTTTGTTTATGGTGTTCTGGGTATATACGGAACTTTTTGATAAATATTTCAAGTGAGTGCAGTCTTTACTTTAATCATAGTCCAATGGGGTGGTAACTTTACTATTGAAGGTACTTGTATATTTATATTTAATGACTCGAACAGTCTATTAGCTCTAATTGGGAAAGGTGGTGAATGATTGTTTATGAAGACATCCCTTAACTCAAATAGACTTTTAGTTGGTGAATCACTTGCCTTGATTCTTAATGCACTTTTCATGGTTATAGAATCTCTATGGAGGGATAGTGGCAGTTCGCCACATTCAACTTGTACAGAGGAGACTGGTGAGGATCTAAATGCTCCTGTGCATATTCTTAGGCCTTCGTTGTGAATTGGGTCTAATATTTTCAGTGCTGCTTCTGAAGCTGACCCGTATATTTCACTTCCATAATCAATAATTGATAGCACTGTTGCTTTATAAAGTATAGTAAGAGTATGTCTATCAGCTCCCCAATTTGTGTGAGAAAGTTTTTTAATTAGGTTTAATGCTCTTTTGCATTTCGATTTTATGTAAGTTACATGTGCTTTCCAGTTGAGGTGTGCATCAAATATTAAACTAAAATTTTGCAGTTTGGCTAATTGGTATATTATGGTTTCTCATTTTTAATTCTGCTTCTTCACCTTTTTCCAAATTTTACTTTTATAAAAAATGACTGCTTGGGTTTTTTCTATGGAAAATCTAAATCCTACTGATGAGGCCCATTCATCTATTTTTATTATAGTTTTATTAATAATTCTTTCTGCATGTTTTATGCGTGATGCTGTGTAATATATTGCAAAATCATCCATATACAATTACTCTTAATTCCACCGGTAGCATGTTACTGATGTTAATTGCCAATGTGAAACAAAGTACCACTAAGGACGCTACCTTGTGGTACTCCATTTTCAAGTGGAAATTATTTTGGAAAAAACATGATCTATTCTCACCTGAAAAGTGCGGTCAGTCATAAAGTTTTTAATAAATTTAGGAAGATGGCCTCGGATGTTGTTATTATGTAAAGTTTTATATTGCATACCTCCATGTAGTGTCGTATGCCTTTTGAATGTCAAAAAAGACAGCTATTTGTAATTTGTTTTTCTTTCAAATCCTCTACGTATATGGTCTTCCAAACTACACAGAGAATCTAATGTAGACTTATTACGTTGTGAACCAAACTGTGTAAGGACTTAAAATTTTATTTTCACGAATGTGCCATGTAAGTCGTGCACTTTACCATTTTCTCCAATAACTTGCATATACAACTTGTTAATGAGATAGGTCTATAATTATTCACATTACTAGCATCTTTTCCTGGTTTGGGTATAGGAATTATTATTGCATTTCGCCATTTGTCCGGAAACAAATTTTGGAGCCATAAATGATTGTAAAATTTTAATAAGTATGATTTTTGCCAAGGTGCTAGGTGGCAAATCATCTCAAAGCAAACATCATCTCCTCCAGGGGCAGATTTATTACTGTTCAAGAGAGCATATTCTAACTCTTCTATTGAACTTTTTATTATAATATATATCTTCCTTTGTCTCAAAATTAAGTATAATAGACTCTGCTTTGTTTTTTACTTTTTTAAAAATGTTTGTCTAGATTTTCGTCACTACTTATTTTGGCAAAACTTGCCCCAAGTATGTTACTTATTTCGTAGGGATCTAAAAAGTTTATTTCCATTATCTAATATAGCTTGTCTGGGTGTCTAATGTTTGTTCCATTTATTTTTCTGAATTTTTCCCATACTTTTTGAATGGATGTTTCGCTTGTTATTTCTGACACATAGGACCTCCAAGATATTATTTTACCTTTTATTACTTCTTTTCTAAATTTGGCTGATATTTTTATTATATAAAGGTTTTAATACATCTATTTCTAATAGTAAAATTGTCATTTTTAATATATTTTCTTCTGTGAATGGTTTTGATTTATTAACTTTATTGAATCTTCTGTTTAGAGTATCTAACCTTCTTGCTAGAGAGTGTTTTTCTCGTACTAATTCAGTTAGATCATCTGACCACCAGGGGACTTTAAGTTTTTTATTATGGGTTTTGAATGAGGAATAGCTTTGTCTGCTGCCTTTTTAATGAAGGACAC